>NC_048433.1:12876116-13176116 GCF_004353265.1 Vitis riparia | reverse complement strand
AGCTGAAATGCAAAGCTGTAAAATATTCCTGATGGTAGGAAGACATAAGGCTGATGATTACTTAGATCTTCTTATTAGAGGAAGGATTCCTTCACAGTCGTCACCATTGTCTGGAAGATAGCATGTTGAATCATCAGATTCTACATAAGAATTTTCTTAGGAAAAGCTTGAGCTTCCTTCTTCAAGGATTTTCTGGAAATCTTGAGGGGTCTTAGCTGCTGCGAGCATAGCTTGTAGCTGTTGCTTTTTGAGGAGAAACTGAGACATATCATCATTGACTGAGACTTGTGTGGGGTTCTTGAGGAAATACTGCTTAACTGCATCAATAGATGCATCATTTTTCAAGGCGTCCCACCATTTAGTTTTAAAAGTCCTTCCCTGAGATGGAAAGGCTGCTGATTCATTTGTAATGATAATATAGTCCCACTAGACTATCCAAGCAAGGCCAAATTTGATGAAAAATAATAGTAAAAGGGGAAAAGCTTAAAGTTCTCTAGAGATAACAAAAGAACTGTTGAATAGCTCAAAGTCATCAAGGATGGGCTTAGGAAGAATCTTAATAGTCAGACCATAATAAGTCCACCAACTGTAGAACCAAAATAGGAAAGATGAAAGCTGATTCTTAGATGGAAAATAGAACATCAATGAATGATGGAAGTCCCTATTCTAGATCAGAAAATCATTAAACCATGTTCTCTAATAATCCCAATAATTAAAAAACCTTGGCTTTGATGGTTCAGAAAATTCCCTTGAAAGATTAGGATTTCCACCCCATTGCTTGACAGTAAGAATCTTATAGATATGGCAGGTGGAGAATGCCAAGCCCATATGGTTGAATTTATCAGCGTTATGCTTAATTTTAACAGAATCAGTTTTTATAAGGACTGCTTCATAAAACTCTCTTGTTTTTTAAATATCACCAGAGGGATAATGAAAATTTTCTTGAAAAGCTTTTGCAGCAATTTCTTTGGGGTTTTCAGAGAAAAATTCTCTTTCAATAACCAAAAGAGGTTGATTTAAATCACTTTTCCAATATCTTGATTTCGTTGAAAAAGGTATGGGGTTGGCAGCCACCACAATTTGCTTGTTTGAAAAAGAAGAGCTTGATGCTAATTCCTTTTGAGAGGGATTAGCCTTTGTGACTTGCTTGAAGGACTGAGACCCTGAAATGGATGGGTATTAGGTGGCCTTGACTGGATTAACTGGATCAGAATGATCATAGTACAAGGTCATCATCTTATTAGGCATAGGGTTAGAAGAATGAAGCCTTGCTTATTCTTCTTCAACTTGTTGGCTCCATAGCATTTTATAGGGAGAAGGAGCTTGATTGGATTGGGTTTTCTAGTTGGGAGCTTGGGTATTCTTTTTAGGGACCATGGTCTCATGAACCTTGCAAATTCCACGAGTTGAGTGATTAGGAATGGAACTTTCTCTTTTAATAAACTTAATTTGAAAATTAGGGTTTAAAATAATCCAATCATTTAAATTATACTTAAAAGCTATATACTTAATTGTTTTGTCAGATGTAAAAACAACTTTTAAAAATCCTTGGTTCAAAATATCAGTTTAAAATTTTGAAATGCATAAAGGAATGCTTAAAATGTCATTTATAATGAGATTATGAATGAATTGGGTACCTAATATCTTAGGTGGATCATCTATTCCAACAAGATTAATTTCTTGATCACAAGGAGTGATGTTTCCAACAGGATTAGCAAATTCAAAAAGAATTTCCTTATCAAAAAGCTTTGTTCTTATACCTTGGTTATCTACCCACAAGGGATAAATAAAGCTTAAGAAGGGTATTCCTAGGAGGGCTTTTTCCTTAAGATCCTTAACAAGGATAAAGGTTTGCTTAATACAGATGTCATGGTTACGGATAAGAACATCTGTTAATTTATACTTAATGGCAAGTCTTTTTCCATTGGCTCCAAATAGAGACTGACTAGTCTCTTCACATAAAGGAATAGGTACAAGACCTTCTTAAAGGCAATTTTCAGCTGCTCCTGAATCAATCAAAGCAATAATATCAAGGACAAATTGATCTTTGACTACTATATTAAGGGAGATTTCCCACCTCTGGAAGATAACCCTACTCATAGTATTCAAAAAAGTATTTGTATCATTATCATTAACATGAGAAGATTCTGGAATATCCATAAGGTTTCCTTGGTTGACGATTATATTGATTTGTTCTTGGAGATTAGAGAGACCTAAACCTATGAATTGTCTTAACTCCTTAATCTCTTTTCTATACTACTTGACTTCATCATGAAGTTCCTTAATGCTAATTTCCTTAGGAGACTGTTGGTCAAACCTGTTTAAGATATCATTAAGGTTATAAGGATTTGCAATATTCTTAGCTTCTATCTTAACAACAGATTTCTTAAAAACTTCATAAAGATTTTGCTTAGTCTTTTCATCTTCAGCTTTCCTTAAAGTATCTAGGATAAATTCCTAATCTTGGCTTATAACATTTATAGTTTTATGACAGCAATTAAAATTACCCTTAATACATTCTGCTTGGGCACTAGAAGATTGGCTAGAAACTTCACCACTACTGTCTAGTTGATTAATGTCATCTTCATTATCTGAATCAGTCCTTGATTCAGAATATGTGGAGTTTAACATTACCTTACAAAGCATATTTTTTTAGCTCATTTGAGACACTTAAGTTATTAATCCTTTGCTTAACTCTACAATCTTTTTTATAATGGCCAACCTTGCCACATTTAAAACAGATAATTGGTTTAACATCTAAAGGGGCTTCTACTTTTTTCTGGGTATCTTTGTTGACCCTTCTTTGGACGTGTCTTGACTGCTTAGTATCATGCATCCTATAGTTGTCATAGGTACCTCTCTTACTGTGGTAAAACTTATCTTTGCTAGGCTTCTTGCTTGGTTTTTGTTTAGAGGGAGGCATAGTTTCCTTTTGGTTGAAACCAAACTAGCTACAGAATTATCCAAATTCATTCTTGTAGATTTTTTGTTCATTCTTCATTTGTTGCTTAAGCTTGAATTCGTTGCACAAATTAATCCCTTCAGTTGTGACAATGCTTATAATCTCACCATAGGTTAGCTTATCATAAGGGATTTGACCATTATACTGTTCCCTTATCTTAATCCTAATTCTCTCAGAGAAAAGCTTGGGTAATCCTGAGATGAATTTTTCTTTCCAAAAAGACTGGTTACAATATGATCTTAGCATGACTTTGGTTCGGAAGACTTCCTTATACCACCTAAAATCATGAAGCTTGGGACACTTAAGGTTGGTTAAGAGATCTGCAGTTTTATCATTAATTTTTGCAGGATCTCCAATGAAGTGCTTAGATATTGAGTAGATTAGAGTAGTTATGACATCCTCTATATCTTGGTCATCTTCGTCCTTAACAACTTCACTATTCTCATTAATCCTATAGGCTTTTAGGATACTATTTCTATCATCAAAAGTGAGATAATTATCCCACCAACCCTTAAGCTGACCTGTAAACCCAGCAACAATGGTCTGAGCTACAGCATGATCTGGTAGTCGATTGTTTAATTTATAGGCTGTACTTACCATGGTCATTTCTTGAAGCTTAGTGAGTATGTTATACTCGGTCATACCGTCTATGTTCCATTCATAGATAGTACCACTAGTGTATGAGGCTTGAGTATACTGATTTCTTTCCTCAAACTGCATGTCAGGAAAGGTAGGTATAGGATAGTAATTCCTAGTCTTAAAGGCTTCCAAATTGTTAATATCTTTTGAAATAGTTTGATTATGGGGTTCCTCAAACATCTTAATTAGTTCATCAGCTTCTTCTTCTGAACTAATATCTCATTTAACCATATTGATTCTCTTATGAGGCTGGACAGTCAAAGGGACAACATGATTATCCTTAATCTTCTGATTAATTCTATCAACAAAAGCCTGGTTGATTTGGGGATTTTCTTGGAATTCCTTAGAAAATTCAAAAGACTTAATTTTATCAGTGCTCTTAGTGTTATTAACACGCTTATAAGGATAGTATGGATATTCCTCTTGTTTGAAGAGTTCAAACCAAATCCAAAACTTAATATTTTTCTTTTCTTATCCTAAGTAGGCATAGAATTCTTCTTGGTAAATGGCTCTAATGACTTTAGGGATAGTGCTAAAGAACCAATCATTTCTTTGCTTATTGACTTCAGAATAGAAGTCATTTCTTAAGAGATCCTTGTTGATCTCAAAGTCCTCATCACTTAGGCTTATTGTGTTAATCATCTGAGAATAGGTAGGAGACATAACAGGGGACTCATCCTGTTGGGATTCCTGAGTAGACTCATTTTCCTCAGTGTAAAATGGTCTAGCCACGTTGGTGTGACTTCTAACACCTGTTAGCTTAATGTTCTTAGGATTTCTTAAGCTGGAACCTTCTTCTTCCCTAGTGGTTCTAATTGGGATAGAAGAACTTGAAGCTCTAGAGGGTTCATAAACTGAAACTCTAAGGTTGTTGGAATGTCTGAAAAGAGTTGGAGAAAACCAGTTCTCCTCCTCCATTCGGATATTGAACAATTTGTTCAATCCTTTCAGATCGTTGTGCAATGGCTGGAACAACATTAGCAAAATGCCAGTTTTCAGGAAACTCAATATCTTTCCACAAGATCTTCTTAGGAATGATGAAATCTGACTTATCTAGCATATCTGAGTGAAAGTAAGTGGTCTCACCCTTAGGACTAGTGCAAAGAGCCCCAAATCCAACGCTTGTGTTCATGCTCTTATAGGCAAACCTGGTTATGATTGAAACAGGACTGTTTCCTGGTTGGATCTTAAAGCCATGGTCTTAATATGCAGGACAACAGAATCTAAGATGTCTGCATCTCTTATTTTAATTGTGAAGTTAGGATAACACTGGAAATAAACTGGGCCATCATTCAGTCCAGCTTGGACAGCTCCTATAATAGAATCTCGATATTCGAGATGCCTATTATCCCTTAAACACATGACAATCGAGGTGTTTAAACCTAATCTTGTCAAAGGCTTAGCTGCTACTTGAATCATACCAAAGTGTATGAAATTATAGCCATCTTTCTTATGTTTTTCAATGGATCTGTTATCTAGAAGTCTTATGAGTTAATCGTCTTGTTCTAAGCTGATTGACATTTCAGAGGTCTTGATGGTATAATCTGTAAAAAACTTAAAGGTTCTTTTCTTATAAATTTCTTGATTAGACACCTTGGGTAACTTCCAATCATCTAAATCATTTTGGATCTTAGGATAATTGATCTCTTCACTGTTTACAATAGTATCTTGAGAATCACTAGATCTCCTAGACATGGTTCTGAAAATTGAACTCATTTTAGGGTTTTGATCTAGAGCCTAATAGCAGATTGACAAACCTTATGAGACGTCACCCCAACCCTCTTACAGCCTAACAAACACCTATCCACGGCTAACAACGGCTCAACCGGCAGGGCTCCTCGTGCTCCTATGCACACTGCTACCTATCCTAGGATAGCTCAAAACACCCAAAACAAACCCAACTTCCCTATATATATATATATATATATATATATATATATATATATATATATATATATATATTTTAAAATAAAAGTTTGTTTGATAACTTGAAATATTCTCAACCTGTTTTATATTTTTAAAAATAAATTTTATATTTATTGTTTTATATTTAATCATTTTTGTATAATTACTTTTTAAAAAAAAACCCCTAAAATAATTCTAAAAAAACTTGTTTTGAAAATAATTGAGAAACAAAATGTGTTTTTATATTATTTTATTTTAAAAATAAAATATTAATTTTAAATTTACTTTTTTTTCAGCTACAAAAGAGAAGAAGAGACCATACAAATCATATTTTAATTTTCTCACAAGAGAACATTATTTTAGTAATTTATTAGTACCACATTGGATTTGCTTTTGGGCATTGCACTAAGAAATGCATGGAATAGCCCACAAATGAAAGCTATTGTAAAGGTAATACTGCCTTTGTTGACCTTACATATATAATATTTTTTATAAGCCTTCCTTGTTTTAGAGAAAGAATTTAGTATGTTTGAAGGAAATGGGGAAGAATAAAGAGCAATAAAAGGAATAAATTAAAGGAGGTAAAGGTTCTCTTTATATTTTATGAGTGTTTATGCCTAGGATAGGCTCTTTCTTAATTAATGAATCTTCCTTATAATTTTCTTATATGTACCATGTTCACTCGTAGATTTCAAATAGAATCAAATAAAAAAATAGATTGTACCTAAATATGGAAAAAAGAAAAAGATAGTACATAAGAGAACTATAAAAACTAACATTTAAATAAAGTTATAAAACTTATATGGTATTTGACATTATTCCACATGACTTGAACCCGTAACATTTGGATCTGATACCAATTGTTAAATTAAGTTTTAACTATTTTTATCTAAAAACCAATTGATGTTTAGTGAAGATAAGTAAAACCTTTTGATGATATTTAACATCATACCACAGGGACCTATTCTAAGAACTATCATTTGAGTGATCCATTCCAAGGATTAAGAGTGATGTTTTTACACCATAACAAGATCACTTTAAGGCTACACCATTCTTAGTTCTTTTTATTTACTTATTTAATTTTTCAAATTTCAACATTCAAATAAATCTCAACACTCTCTACAAATTAGTTTACATAAAAAACTCTTTTTACTATGTTTATATCATTATTTTTAATATAAAATTTAATTCAATTATTTATTTTAAAATCTTACTTTATTGGATTAGTAGTAATTATATAAATATGGAGTTTAATTTTTTACATTGCTTTTCTCATAAATGAAAATTCATTATTTCATAAATCTACAACTTTACATCTTCAACCAACAAGACACCTTTCATGTCTTATTAATATTCGAAATTGCTCATTACTTGTAGTATTTTAATATATTTTTGGAGCATTGTTGAGTATTCTCATTTCATAGTCGATCATTTTATATCTATTTCAACATGTCTAGCCATTTCCATTTTTTCCCCTTATTTTGGGCATATTTACATGTTTAATTTCCATTTTAGAGTGTGCAAAAATGTTCAGGAAGATGCCGTAAGCATTAGGAAGAATTTGAGCATGAAGATGAGCTCAAAATAAGACCCTAACAGAATTTGAGAGCCACATCAAGTGCTGAAAATTCTAAGTTCGGAGAAATTTGGCCTTTCTTTATTTCCTACATGTGTAGGTTAAACCATGAAGTCGCTTAGTTTTTCTATCTCTTGATCTAGGTTGCTACATCCTTATTATGTAATTCTTGGGTTTAAGTTTGGACTTAGTGACTGGTGTATTCTATTCTCGTAACCTTATTTTAAATTATAAAATGCTTATGATCCAATTTGGAAGTTTGGATTTTAATCTTTTAAAACTAGATATGTGATTAGGTCATACATTGGTAAAAAATAAATGTTTAATGAATCATAAGATGATATGGAAGTTAGTTTTGGCACTCGTAAATAAGTTAATTTCATATTACAAAGCACAGTTTTTAAGAACAATTTTAGAAAAGTTTTTTTGAGTTATTGAAATGTCCTTGACCTATTTTATGTGTGTGTACATGCCTTTTTCAATTGTTATTTAATTGAATTTCAAAAATAAAATTTTAAAATAAAAATAATGATTATGGAATAAAAATTATTAAAAAATAAATTAAGATAGCAGTTGCAACTTGAAAAAATAAAAATAAAATAAAAACTATTTGAATATTTAATAGATTTTGAGAAAGATTTTATTTATTTATTTTAAAATTTTCTTGAAATTTAATGTGTTAATTATGGGGAATACTTAAAGGATACATATTAATATATTAAATAGTTGCAATGTTTATGTGACATCTATCATCCAAATTTATAAAATGTCATTATTTGAGCCCAAATATGTATTTTATATGACCTTAGGTTTATTTGTTGTTAATAGAGATTGTACCTTTAAAAAAAAGGACAATTATGCTTTAGAGATGGATGAGGGTGAAAATTGCTCTAAAGGGATTAAACTTTACATAAATAGTGTTAAAAGCTAAAAGAAGTTATGAAATTATAAGGCTAATGTATCATCCATAAATACCCAAAATACCTTTAAGAGTCTTTCTTAAAAATGGACAATTAAGTACTCATAATAATTAATACATTAATATTTCAAGAAAAATTAAATAATAATTTTTTTTTTCAAAAATCTATTTAGTATTCAATATTATTTATTTATTTTTTTAAGTTGCAACATTGTCTTAATTTATTTTTTATTAGTTTAATATTTGATTATTACTATTATTGTTTTTATTTTTGAAATTTAACTAAATAACAACTATATAAGACATATTTATATCAACTTATTTAAATTAATTTAACATTCTATTATTATTAGTTTTTATTTTGAAATTTAATTAAATAACACAATGTTTATCTTAATTTAATTTTCATTAATCTAACATTCCATTATTAGTATTTGTTATTATAAAATTTTGCATTTTTTTAAAATTGAATTAAATAACAATTTTATAACACATGTTTATCTTAATTTATTTTTCATTAATTAAACATTCAATTATCATTATTTTTTATTTTTTATTTTGATTTTTTAAAAATTTAATTAAATAACAACTCTATAAGACATGTTTATCTTAATTTATTTTCATTAATTTAATGTTCAATTATTATTATTATTTATTTTGAAAATTGATTTTTTTTTTAAATTGCGACTCTATAAAACATGTACAAATTTGTAAATTATGAATTTATGTATGTATATATTTTTCCATTTTCTTTGTTAGTTTTCCATATCAAATTATTAGAAAATGACAGGCTGCCTCAAGTTGCTTAGTGTACAACCATCATAATTAATTCTCCTCTCTTCTGAATATGCTTCAGACAAGTATCAACCTTGTTTCTATGGTGAATAATCATATCCAAAATATGGATGTGCCAACAAAGCTTGGAAATGCTATACTTACATTACTTCGGAATTTGGGTATGAAACAAATTTAGAGCTTGATTTATATCTTAATTTTATAGATAGTAATTTTCTCTATGGAGATTGATCTCAAACTGCCTTCAGGCCAAGAGGACAAGTTCAACACTGGATCAAAGACGAATCATGATATTGTTGATTTCCCTTATGGAATTCATGTTAGTGAAGATGTCTACAATAGGTGACATGCATTGCTTATTCTTCAAATATCTGGTGTATCCAACGTCTCATCTCACTATATATTGAAGCGCGGGACAACAGACCCAAAGATGGGGCAAACTATAGATGAAGTATCAAATGGGCTTCATTGTAGGGTGCAACGTTTCAATGATCTATGTAAACGGGCCATTAAATTGAGTGAAGAAGGGAAACCTTTGAAATTGCAATTCAGGCATTTTTTATGTGTAACATGTTGCTCAAGATATTTATGTTGAGGAGAAGAAAAATGGTTTTCTTCTATATATGAAAGATACAACAGAGGAGGGCTATATATAACCTGTACATGAGGTTAATTTGGAAGAAACTAATCACACTAATCTAGGCTACAATCTTGGATGATTTACAATTAAATAAAACTAACTTGGTAACTAAAATATTTTTATTTCTATAATTGCTCCTTCAACAACTCACATCAATACTCCCCCTCAAGTTGGTGCATAGATATCATCAATGCCCAATTTGTCAAGTGAGGTGTGAAATATTTTGCTAGAGACAGCCTTTGTAAGAATATCTACTAGTTGATCTTCTGACTTCACAAAAGGAAATTGAATGACTTTGTCTTCGAGCTTCTGCTTGACGAAATGCCGAATCCACTTCAACATGTTTGGTGCAGTCATGTTGAACTAGGTTGTGCGCGATTGCTATGGCTGCCTTATTATCACAAAACAAGTTCATTGTATCCTGAGATGAACACTCAATTTCCTCCAATAATCTTTTTAACCAAAGTAGCTCACATAATCCTTTAGCCATGCCTTTAAACTCAGCCTCTGCACTAGATAAAGCAACTACCTTCTGTTTTTTACTCCTCCAAGTGACCAGATTACCTCCCACAAATGTGAAGTAGCTCGATGTAGATTTTCTATCAGTAATGTTCCCTGCCCAATCTGCGTCCGTATAGCCGTCAATGTGCAAATGTTGGTTTTTCGTGAACATTAGTCCTCTTCTTGGAGAAGACTTCAAGTATTGTAAAATACAAACCAAGCTCATATGATCTTCGCTAGGACAATGCATGAATTGACTAACCAAGCTCACCTCATAAGCAATATCAGGCCGTGTGTGAGATAAGTATATCAGCTTTCCCACAAGGCATTGATACCTTTCTTTATTGGTACGGGTCTGGTTAGGAAATTCTCCCAAGCCATGGTTTTGAACAACTGGTGTATCAGTAGGTCTACAATCAAGCACTCTTGTTTCAGACAATAAGTCAAGCACGTACTTCCTTTAGGATAGAAATATGCCTCATTTTGATCGAGCTACTTCAATCCCCAAAAAATACTTCAACCCTCCAAGATTTTTCATCTCAAATTCAGTTGCTTGTCATTTCCTGTAATTATCATATCATCAACATAGATTATTAGAGTTGTTACCTTCTCCCGTTGGTGCTTCAAGAAGAGAGTACGATCTGAATTACTTGGCTTGAAACCGTGCTTTCTCATGGCAAGGCTAAATCTTCCAAACTATGCTTTAGGAGACTGTTTCAATCCGTTCAACGCCTTTTGTAACTTGCAAACTACCTTCCCCTGTGTCGAAGAAACAAAACCCAACGGAATGTTCATGTACACCTCCTCTTCAAGATCCCCATGGAGAAAGGCATTTTTTTACGTCAAATTGGTGCAACGGCCAATCCAAATTTGTAGCAAGAGAGATTAGTACTCTCACAGTATTAATTTTGCTACAGGTGAGAAAGTTTCTTGATAATCTACCCTATATGTTTGAGTATATCCCTTCGCAACGAGTCTTGCTTTATATCTTTCAACTGATCCATTTGCTTTGTGTTTGACAGAGAACACCCATCGACATCCCACAATTTTCTTCCCCTCAGGCAATGACACAAGCGCCCAAGTATCATTTTTCTGTAATGCTTTCATCTCTTCCTCTATCGCTTGGTTCCATTTGGGATTATTCATGGCTTCACTCACTGTATCAAGAACACCATCAACAGATAATTTATGAACCAATGCCTTGAGAGGTTCATACAATTTTTGAGTTGAGATATGGTTGGCAATTGGGTACTTTGACTTGCTTGTTCCATGATCGGGTGAATAGAAGTTTGGTGGTTGCCCACGGTTATGCCTAAAAGATAGTTTATAGCCAGCAGAAATATTGTGAGGAGAGTTTATAACTTGTACCTCAAGAGTATTCTCAGGAGATTGGTCTGATTGTGGTACTCTCAGGTCATGGAAGGGTTGTTCACTTTCAATTTTCGTAACTTCTCCATTTTGATATACTCTTGCTGGTTGTTGTTCGATCTTTGCTTTGACATGCTCAGCATTTTCAACTTCTCCTCTTTGATCTATCAGTATTGCCATTGGTTCTCTTAGCTGAACCTCCCCTATATCATTTGAAGTTTCTTCAAAGCTTGGCCAATTTTCCCAATTCTGCTCTTCACTCATCATCTCCCCCTAAAGAGAGGAGCGGGAAGATTGAGAAGTGAATAAATTCTCTGATTCAATAAAGGTGACATCCATGGTGGTATAGAGTCACCTTGTAGCTGGATTGTAACATCAGTATCCTTTCTTATGAGCTGCATAGCCAAGAAAAACACAACGGACAACACATGGATTAAGCTTTTTCCGTTGATTCTTGTGTATATGAACATATGTAACACAACCAAACTTTCTTGGAGGAAGCATTAGAACTGATGGTAACGTCACATGTTGTGCGAGAACTTGAAGAGGGGTTTTGTAGTGCAAAACTCGTGATGGCAGTCAGTTCATTAAGTATACAGCAATTATTACTGCATCTGGCCAAAATCATTTAGGGACATAAGCAGCAATTAAGAGAGCTCGAGTGATTTCTAAGATGTGTCTATTCTTGCGCTCTGCAACACCATTCTGTTGCGGTGTTTGAGAACATGATGCAAACCATGTTCCTGAAAGTATCTATGAAGTTGTGCATTATCATATTCCCTGCCATTATCAGTCGAAGAATTTGAAGTTTAGCAGAAAATTATGTTCGAATCATATTATGAAATGATCGAAATATTTCAAACACTTCATGTTTATTCTTCAACACATAAAGCCAAGTCATTCGTGTACAATCATCGACAAAGGTTACAAACCAGCGAACACTAGAAGAAATAGTAATAGGAGCAAGGCCCCAAACGTCAGAATGAACAATAAAAAAAGGGGTGTCACATTTGTTCAAACTGATTAAATAAGGTACCCGATGACTCTTAGCTTGAATACAAGCTTCACATTTAAAATCTAACTCATTAAACTTCATAAATAAATCTGGAAATAAACATCTCAAATACCGAAATGAGGGATGCCCTAACCGATTATACCATAACCAAATCTGTCTTTCCTTAACTCCAGCAGAATGCATATTATTTGCTCGACCATAACTGAAATCATCCATGTAATACAACCCTTCCCTTTTAGTACCACGACCAATAATCTCCTTGGTGAGAATATCCTGAAACAAACAAAACTTAGGATACATTAGAGCACAACAATTCAATTCCTCAGTCACTTGTCCAGTAGATAACAATTTATTGGAAAGTGATGGAACTAGTAAGGTATTTGGTAATGAAAAAGAAGGAGAAAGAGCCACTGTTCCAAACCCTGTTATTGGATATGTTACTCCATTAGCATTGGCAATGCATATTCGTTTCAGTTGGGTGGCTTTAGAGAAGTCACAAGGGTCAAAGGTCATGTGGTCCGTTGCCCCAAAGTCAATGATCCAGCCATCATGGTTCCCCGTTTTCGAGCAAGAAAAAACATAACCTTGGTTACCCAAGTCATTCTGAGCAATCTGTTCACTAGTGGAGATAGAAAATTCTTGTTGTGGTACAAGAGATAGTTGAGGCTCTATGCTCATAAGAGCTGCATGACTAGGATTGTCACCTCCACTTGCTTCACATTTTTTCTTTGCCTTGAGTTCATGCTACCAATCTAGATAACCATGTAGTTTGAAGCATGTTTCTTTGGTGTGTTTTGTATTCCCACAATGTGTGCATCCTCCTCTTTCCCCTTGTGACTTTGGTTTTGTGGCTATGTTAGGCTTTCCATTTTATGACGTTTGAAAAGATAATTGGTGTTGAGGTTTATGTCCTCCTCTTGAAAGCAGAGCACCACCAGATTTGGTATCTTCATTCATCATCATTACGGATTGCCTCAAATCCTCTCTTCGAACTTGTGCATAAGCTTGTTCCACTATTGGGAATGGTTGTATCTGCAGCATATCTGCTTGGATCTTGTCAAGCCGATCATCAAGTCCGTCTAAGAAGGTGTAGGCTTTATCTTCTTGCAAAAAAGAGTTATATTTTTGTATATCAATATCACATTCCATAGGATTTGGTCGATGAAAGTCGATTTCTCTCCACAAGCCTTGCAGATTGTTGTAGTATGTCTCGATAGATCCTCCTCCTTGTTTGAGTCTGGTTACTCTTCTTTTGAGATCATATACTTGTGATTTATCAGTGCCATCAAAGTACGTAATAGCAATATTATCCCAAACAGCTTTAGCCGTTGAGAATCTGATAAAGTTATTGACTAACTTTGGATCCATAGAATTGATTAGCCATCCCTTCACCACTGCGTTTTCAGTTCTCCATTTTCTGAATGCAGGATCTATTTGCAGAGGCTATGGAAGATCTCCATTTATGTATCCCAACTTGTCTTTACCTGAGATATACATCTTGACAATTTGGGAGCATAGTGCATAATTGGTACCATCTAACTTGATTCCAATCTGTGTAGCAGGTTCATGACTTGTGATCTGGTTCTGAGTTTGGTTGTGGTTTAGTACTTGTGTCATTCTTGTCGTAAGATCTGCGAGAATTGAATCCTCCCCTTCGTGTTTTTCCACCACAGTGGGAGGTGTTTCCATTTTCCTCTTTCTGTTTTTTTTTTTCCAGAAATTCAATGGCCCTAGAATCTCTGCTCTGATACCATGTTGAGGAGAAGAAAAATGGTATTCTTCTATATATGAAAGATACAACAGAGGAGGGCTATATATAACCTATACATGAGGTTAATTTGGAAGAAACTAATCACACTAATCTAGGCTACAATCTTGGATGTTTACAATCAAATAAAACTAACTTGGTAACTAGAATATTTTTATTTCTATAATTGCTCCTTCAACAACTCACGTCAATAATTTCGTCTTCTATATTATACTTTAAGTGGTGCTTTACACTTACTATAGGGACAATTAATTGAACTCCGTACTACCTATTCGTGATGGCTATTTTAGCAACAATAGGGCATGTAGGGGCTGGTGTGACACTTGAACTGTAGTTCTGATAGTGGCTCTCCATGATATCTTAGTTGTGATATGAACAAAAGTGGTTTTGACAAGTTGGTTCCATTTTTTTTCCATGTTTGGTTTAAGTGTAGGGAAGAAGGGCGGGCTCATCTCAACTAGGGTTTGCTTTGCCAATTCGGTGTTAGTAATCAATATAAAACTATGCTATAAGAAGATTTATGATTGTGTGTTCTTCAATTTGTGTCTATTTCTGCCCTTGAATTGAATTGCTTTTAATCTTGATTGGTTATCACATTATCTGTGGAAGAGAAGAGGTGGTGCATCCCTTTATATCGTCTCTGACATCATGAACCTAAAGAATATATATGGAAATGAAAGATGCTAATATCTTCTCTGTTTGTAGTTATTCCTGCTGTATAGTGTTCGAACTCTCCTTTAAAATGAAGTAATTTAGTTTAAGCACTCCATTAAAGGGGGGACAAGATGCTAGTTGTGAAATTATTTTTATATGCTTATTCAAATTAATTCACTTATTTTTGTTTTTTTATATAAAGATTTAATAATTTGAAAATATATAAATTTTTAATTAATTTTGTTTGTTTAATTTTCAAATATTTTTCATGGCAAACCAAATATAAGAGAATAATATTTTTAAACCAAATTTGAAAATAAAAATAGCAAACAAAGAAAAAATATTACTTAAAAATAGGCCTTACAAATTATTGTAAGTCTCCGAATAAAATAAGAGTTAGTTATTTTGCTATGAGGTATACAAGTATGGTCCTTATTAGGTGAGTTCCCTTAGCTCATCATATTGTTGAATAGAAGTTTTAGTGTTTTTTTTAAAAAAAAAATTAATTCAAACCTTGTTCGAATTAACTTCTATTTACCCGAATAAGAACTTTTATGTATGTTTAAATAATTGTAATCAAGTCATTGTAGTCATTGCCACATTCACTCTTGAATCTTCACTTTGTTGTCAAGCGATAAAATAAAATGTTGTTCCCAATACCATCTGTCTTCAAATATATACACCGCATTGAAACTTCAGCCTGCTGCAAGTTTGAAGCATAGAAGGGGACGATCCACAAAAGTAATCACTCATTCTAGTTATAAATGACTTTCATAAACTTTTTTCTTTCTTTTATTATTTTTCTCTTCAATTCTTTTACATCTTTTATTTGGTGAAAATAGTTGTCCATACATAAAATCATAGCATAAACCGTTTCTCATTCTAGGAATGGTGATTCTCAAATTTGTCTCCCTCTATTTAAGCATACCAAACCAAGACCAGCCCAAACCAAATAGCTCCCTCCATTGGTTTTTAGAGTTGCAATCTAGAGTATAAAATATCTATAAATAATTATCAAGAAAGTAAAATTCTTTTTCCCATGAAAAACAATTATCTCCATCTACTTAGTTGCATAGCAATGATATAAATATTTATTGGCAACTAAAGCAATTCAACTAGATTTTTTATACCATGGAGCTAAGAATACTACTCAACTCTTCTTAAAACATTCTCATATCAAGCTATTTTAATTTGCATTTTGAATTGGAATTTACATACACTCTTGTTTTTCCTGAATAAAAAGTGTCAATCACCTTATTGTCATCCTCAATGAGGGTGTTTCCATCGATTCCCATCAATGCTCATATGGATGTGGCTGACTGCACTATTGTAAAGCTCTAACTGGATTGATCCCACCTGATTGGGAAATAAAAATAAAGCATATCTTAATAGATTTTATTCTTTATAGTCTTCAGCACTATTATGGTATAATAAAAATTAGAAGAGATGAATTTCCTAAACTAAAATATGATCATATTTGCTTTATGAGATGAATTTGTTTATCATTAAACCGTGTAATTAATGAGTAACAAGTATTTGATTAACATTAAATATTGCTATAATTGAAAATTATTGATAAAGGTTATTGAATTGATGGTGTATTCTTGCAAACTATGAGTTATTCCACACCTAAATAGCTAGGGATATACAATAGAAAATTTGCTTCAAGTTATTTTAATCAACCAGTCTTTCAATTGAAAATTAACAATTAACTTGTCACCATGGGTGTAGAAGTTGTCAATCAAGAATATAAATGCATAGTATTAGTGTATTTTGGTTAGTTGGATATTTTTTTCAATTTCTTACTAATTAGATGCAACTTACTTACTTGGGTCTTAATGGTTAAGAAAACTTTAATCTTCTATGGAATTGAGTTCGGGAAGGTACAAAGTCGTCTAGTTCTAAGTAAGCATACATTTATGATTGGTAAAGCTTTTCAAATAACTAATATAATAAATTAGGATGAAAATTACTGTGTTTTCTAAGTTGGTTTCTATTACTTTTTTAATTCCAAAAATTGTTTTCGAATTTAAAAATTTTTTTTTATTCCTAAATTTTAGTTTGATTTAAGAAAGGAATTTTGGAATGTTTTAAAAATTGGAAACTCTCCTAATTGGTTACTAGGGTTTTTGGAATGTTTTACTATTGGGAAACTTTTCATAATGGAAGTCTAGGGTGTTTCAAATATAAAAGGATTTGTTTTATTGAAAATTATCGAACTCCAAGAAAATTCTATGTGAAAGAGTTGTAATAGAGCAATTGTCATCTCAAAGCTTCATCTTCCAATTCTCAAACTTTTCAAGATCCTTCTTGAATTACATCTAGTTTTCTACAAAGGTCTAGACTAGAACGACTAAACCTTAATAAGAGCTTTAAGGAATTCACTAAGGAGCATAAGAGAGTGTTTTATTGGGAATGTGGAAAATAGGTGGGGTTGCAGATCTAAGACCCTAGGGAGTTGGCGCATTTAGTTAGGTAAAACTATGTACTATCTTTTCAAATTTAGTGAATCATTTGCAGTTGAGAGACTATTTATGGTTTTCACACTTAGTAGGTTGCTAGGTGGTTTTTCATGTTATACCCTATGTATTGTTAGAATCAATTTTATTTATCTATGCGTGAAGTTTTTACTCTCAGTAAAAAAATAATTGAAAAGGACATACTAAGGTGATAAAGAATAAAATTTTGGGATTAATTCAAGAACTATCTATTCACACACCCCTTGGTAGTTCTGTTACATCAAGACTAACTATAAAATTTCTTTCAGATAGTAGTATTATTGGGTTAGCCTTTAGGTTTCCACAATAAAATTTCACCGGTTTTCTTACCTAATTACTTATTTAATGCACTAGTGTGAATATCCAAATATAGATTAATGCTTCATATTTGTAAGTTTGTTTTGTAAGAATCCTTGAGTTCGAATGCCTTAAAACATTACCTAGTTCCAAGTTTTTGGAAAATATAAATGCATTCTAACTAACCTATGCAAGGCATTCCCCACGATCTTTGGAAGGAAGAAAATCATCTCCATGCTATGCATCTTTAAAACAAATAACTTCAAGAAGCTGATCATTTACAAAAGAATCTTTGAAGTTTCTCTATACATCAAAATCAACTATGATTCTTTAGAGAGCTATCTAATGATGTGATCATAAGGTTGGCTTGTTATAAGAATAAGAAGAAATCACTCTTCTCATTGGAAATGAAAGAGAATATTTGAGAAAGAGAACTTACATATTTTTCTTTTACATTTGGTCTATCTGGAAAGCAAGGCAAGTTAAGGCAAACAATTGACCTGGTGCTACATATCAGAGAAAGAAGTCACAATGATGATCAATCAAGTACAACCCATATAATATGAAAAACCTTTATTACCTTAATACATGGTAGTTATAATAGCATAAAGACTAGGTTCTGCTTAGCAGTTAAGAGGTTTATTATCTAAAAAACTTTAGCTTTTGGGGATTAATTATTAGTTTATTATGAATTTAAAGTCATTCTAAGACAATACCCTATTTTTATAGCTTTCCTTTCCACTTCTTTGTTTTCTTTTAACAAATTGTCTCTTTTTCTATTATTATTACTTCTTGTTATCAACCTTCTGTAAATAACATCGCATATTTTTTATCAATCAAACTAGATCATCAAATTCATCAACTATGACAATCTTAGATTCTTCACTCAAAGGTTATGACCTTGATGGCTATGTTAATAGAACATTTTCTTTTCTTCATCAATACACCATATCTAAAGATAATATAAAGAACTCGAATGTCAAACTTACATGGCCTAAAAAATTTTTTTATATCTTTTGACATGCTTTTGAATGCCCATTTTCACCTTATTCATTTGCAATTATCTAAATTTCTTATGGTGATATTTAAACATTCATTAATACAAGGTAGTCAAACTTGTGAATGTATCTTAAACATGTAAAAATACTTATTATATGATTTGTCCAAATTATACATGAGTCCAATCTTCAACAATTGATTTCTACAATCTTCCATATGAACATAACCTCATCATATATGAACTTTACCACCATTTTAATGATATTTCAATGGAATGTTTTCAAGTCCACTTATGATCCTTTAAAAACACTTAGAACAACTATGTATAGAATAGTGCAACACCATTTTTGTGTGTTGATTTTCATTTTAATTTTGAGAGTACTTTTCTTCATGAAATACTTTTGAACAAGGGTACCAATCCCTTTTCAAGGTCATGGCGAAAATTCAAGAGGTAAAGGACATTGTTTTTGTTTTCGAAATGCCTTCAACTATTTATAGGTTGTTTACCATGCACACTATATGCACCAAATAGGCCTGCACAATTGTACGACATTTTTACTTGTCATTATCCATATCATCCTTGTCCTTAAGCCAAACCTCTTTCAAATTTAATATCTCAATTTTGGTAAGTTGTTGGAAGGTTTATGAACAACATCTAAAGTTAAAGTGGTTGAACATAGTAATTCACCTCAATCCTATTATCATTTCACTTGTACTATGGAGTTCAAGGTAGTTATTTGATCATTGTCTTCCATTGTAGAGACACTTAGAAATGTAAGCCCGTCATAGCCATTGTAGAGATACTTAGAAATGTGACTAAGGATTGAAGTTATAATTAAAGGAAGTTTAATTGAAAATTATAAATTAGAATATAGTAGCATTTTATATTTACCTGTGGGGTATGCTTATTTCCTTCCACTCTCCTAGTTGATCTTTTGTTTTGATGCAAATAGGGAGTTCAAGGTAGTTATTTGATCATTGTCTTCCATTGTAGAGACACTTAGAAATGTAAGCCCGTCATAGCCATTGTAGAGATACTTAGAAATGTGACTAAGGATTGAAGTTATAATTAAAGGAAGTTTAATTGAAAATTATAATTAGAATATAGTAGCATTTTATATTTACCTGTGGGGTATGCTTATTTCCTTCCACTCTCCTAGTTGATCTTTTGTTTTGATGCAAATAGGTAGAACAATGTTCCTGCATTCTCATGCTCTTCACATTATTAAAAAATAAAACAAAATGCTATTATAGAATTAAATATTCCTTTTTAGTACATAAAACCATCTAAAAGTCAATTTGATAGATTGAAAATAAAGATATCCTTGCACATTAATAACTATGAATTCAAGCAAAAGTTAAGATTTCAACTTCCTATGTTGACATAAGCCATAAATAAACTATTCTAATTCTAGTGTTAAAAACGTTCAAGCATGAACTTTCCAATAATGGATATGTATGGAGAGGGTAGTTGTTTAAGGAACATGATTAGGAAATCATGTTACTTGTACATCATTGAAAAGTGTAAATTTGATCTTTAAAACTTTAGTCTTGAGTCCTAAGAATAAAATTAATTTTAAGTGAAAGGTATAGTCATGACATATATTCACATGATCTTTATGTTTGTATATATGTATATATGAAGTTGTTAAACATGGACATGCTTATGTGGCTATCCCATTTATGCATGCTAAGTGCCTCAAGGAGATAATGCTAGTTGTGTACTGTGCATGTCAAGGTCAAATCCTTTCAATTAACCTTCATTAGTTAGCTCTAATTGGCACTTTTTCACTCCATAAGGGTTCCTTCAATTATCATCTTCATTACTTCTCAAAAAGGTAGTTATATGAATTAACATTATTTCCAAGAGGCCATGAAGGGAATATATATACACTACAAGAAAAATGAAATACAATGACGCTTTTTACATGTCAAGAAATGTAAAAGATGATGCTTCTCTAAAGCGTCGTCTTCTGGCCTGTCATTGTATGTTTTAACCAACAATGATGCTTTTAGGAAGCGCCATCTTTGATGAATACCTTTAATGACATTTAAAAAAGTGTCATCTTTGAATAACATTAACAATGACGCTTGTAAAACCCGTCATCTTTGAACATTTTCTAGAGAAATATTTTTTATAAAATTGATTATCTTGACACTTTAAAAGAGTGTCATCGTTAATATATTTTATCAATGACACTTTCAGAAGTGATATCTTTGATTCATGTTAACAATGACACTTAATAGAAACACCATTTTTGAACATTTCTTATTAAAAATAATATTTGTATTCTATTATTAAAATAATGATTTCCTATATAATTAAATAAAAAGAAAAAACAAATCCCTCAAAATTAAATTAAATTTTACTAATGAAAATATCTTCAAATATTAATATACAATAACTTAGTTCAAACCATCGATGTAACTACTTATATACAATAATTATATACAAATTTCTTAATTAAATCAAAATATTTCAAGAACAATATCTAATTCTTTTAACAAAAGAACAAATATTTAGTGCAACTATTAACATCTATATTCTACAAAAAATACAGTTCAACCTCCAAATGACTTTATTGATGTAGTCTTCATAGTTTTCAACATCACCTTCGATCCTTTAACATAATGATTTCTCTTCTTTTGGCAAATCAATTTTCTTCGCAACCTATAAACAAATACAGGAAAAATAAAAAACCTCTAAATTATACATGTAACAACCAATAAGTGCAATTGAAACTATATATACCTTTCACAAAAATCGGAAGGAGAAAAACATTAAACCAATATAAAATGAAATGTAGAAAAATTTGAGAAAAATAAACATGAGTTAGAGAAAAATAGTTAGAACTTATCACTTAAAGATAAAATGTCTTTCATTGATTGAACAAAGAAACTTTGTAATAAAATAGTGTTTCATTAGTAAAAAAAAATAAAAAATTATTCAAAAGTAATATATTTCTAAATATGATATAACATCAAAAAGTTAAAAATAATGATTCATGGTACCCCAAACAAATAAGAGGATAAATGAAACATGACATAAACAACTAACCCAAAATAAATGCTCTACAAGCAAAGTAGTGAACATAAAAAATTGAAATATACAAAGAAAATACCAAAGGAATACAAGACTAGGGGAGTTCCTTCTCTAAAACTTTAAAAGCTATAAATAATGGGGAAAATAAAGAAAAGAGATGTAAATTTTCCTTACCATTAATTATTTTCATGTTATATTTTCTCAGAAATTTTCAAACCTAGATAGAGAATTTCTTTCATTAATTTTTTAATAGGTTGCTTTCTTATAGAAGTAAAATTTCGCATTCAATCATCACTCATCTTTTTTTATTGATCAAATGGAAAAGTGGAAGAAGAGACACATACATGTAGAAGTAGACTATATATTTTAATGTATAGAGGCCAATTATTAATATTAATAATACTTCTTATTTCTAAAAAGAAAATAACAAAAATGAAAAATGGTTGCATTTTTTTAATATACATATGCCTATTCTATAGTATGGTGTTGAAAAGCAAGACTTTTAAGATTGCGTTAACAATCTTAACATGAATACATTTAGTCCCCTCATCTTTAAATGATTTTGTATTTTATCCTTTCCATCATGTTCCGGTCCACCTAATAGGGTCTTAAGAATGTTATGTTATATTTTTATCCCATTAATTCTCTTATTTGGTTTAAGAATTTGAATTTGAGAATCTATTTTCACCCAAAATCCATCATGTTGATATATTATTATAAACAATATGTAGTTTATTTAAGCTTACAAACAAATAAAACTAATTATAATTAGGTAAGGTACATGAAGGTGGTAGTGGCTGGCTAACAATGGATTGGTTTGAACTCACCACAAACTAAGTTGGTTGTGGTGAATGTTGACCTTCATTGGGGAGGGGGAGGGGCAATATAATAAAACATCTAGCCTTCATCAAGGGTATGAGCAAGAGATTAGAGAAAGTAATTGTGGACCCGCATTTTTCATGTGCGTCCCCACTCGATCGGCGAGACTCGCTTTTTATTTGTGAAAAATAATTTTTGGAAAAGTTGGAGTCGCCACTTATTTTATTTTTATTTTAAAGGGAAAATAAAACAAGAAAGAAAAACCCTAAAATGTGACTCCATAATTTTTGGAAAAAAGACATGTCTTTGAAAAACCCGAGTCTTGGTCCGGGGATCAGGTTACTTATTGGGAAGGTACCTCTAGGAGGTAGCACCCCTCTAAGCCCTACAAAGGTCTCTACTAACAAAGTTAAGGGAAGTGTGGTCATTAATCAGTTAATTATGGATACCTAAGTAGGCTAGGTGATTTCAAATATTGCATGCCTAACAAGAAAACAAACCATAAGAGAGAATCGAAGTGCGTACCTGAACGACTTCTCAAGCGCTATCATAAAACATAAGAGTTAGTGTAGAAATCTATCACACAACATATGTCTTATCCGGGCAAATCTAATATATATTTAAACACCCAAGAATGACATCATGCATGGATGTAGTCACCAATAGCATACGTGTCCCTAGAATTCTCGAAAAAAAAAGATGAGAAGGAGCGTACCTGGATAGTAAGCTAAAGCGCCTTTATGGGAAGCAAGGTTAGCCCAATAACAAATATAAAACAAATTCAAGCATATCTCCAAGAGGAATCAAAATCAATTAAACACCAAACAATCATCTTTAAAATCAATATTAGTGAAGATATCAAGAATGTAGGACCCCCCACCAAAGTCCATATTACTTTTGCACGAATTGATTCAATGAATTCCATTGTTTGGAATCATGAAGTTTGTTCATGCTTGTCAAAAATCGAGAAAATCATAAAATAGTTGAAGATGATGAAAATGCATGCCGGAAGGGAAAGTGGCAGCAAATAGTATGTTAAAATTTGGATTTTATGCCTAGAGACTTCTCAGGAATTTTAAATAAAACTAGAGTTATTTTTGACGGGAAAAGACTTTGAAATCCAGATTTAAAATGTGTAAGATAACAAAAAGAATAAGGAGAAACATTAGGAGGAGTATGATGTGTGGCAAGGTGACCACTATATGAGTGAGGTCTGGAGGTGCACTTGAGACTAAATGGTTGAAACAGATTGCATAGGGAGGATTCTGTAGACCACTGGTTGTCTAGAAAGAAACTGAATGTGTTCGTTTCTGAGCCCATGTTCACTGGATTTTAGGGTGCCACCTCATTTAAAAAAAGAAAGGCTTCAATACAACTCTGGTTTCTCAGGATCACAATCTGAATTATCAACAGAAACTTCTGGTGAAGACATAATGCTCAATTTCAGATTAAATTTCCTGTTCTATAACTCGTTTTCTCTGAATTTTCCTTTAATGACTGTGCTTTCTGATCATATAAGTTGCCCGTCTGGTTCCTTGTTTGAGACTCTGTCGAACCTGGAATAATGCTTCTAGGTCTAGTTGAGGGGACCTTCACCCCTTTTCATGGAACCTGAGGCATACGTTAATTCGAAACTCTATTACTTTGCCTTCCATTGCTTTAAGTCTTTTAGCCATCTCAGCCACAAATCTGGAGATTCATTTATCTTTCTTTAATATTCAAGCTAAATGTCAATTCAGTCCGCTTAAACCCTGATTTGAATGATTTTGAACCCTCTTTTTGCGCTCTTGATGTCTTTCACTCCAACTACAACGGCAAACCACCCTTCAAAAAAAAGAAATCTGGACCGAATCCTAAAATTTTTTAATTCACAACCTCCTGAGCCTGACTGAGAGTCAACACAATTGAATCACCTTGAATAAGAGTGCTTCTAAAAATCCTCCGGAATATAGACACAAGTGCAGCATTCACTAATAATGACCATTGTATGTCATAAAGGAATGCTTCTTTCTCATAATCATCGATGCAAATTGACTCTTAATGGGCCCCATTGCCTGCATCACATCAAAGACTGGACAGATAGAGAGATTCACAATTTCGATAGCTATCTTTGCATTATTTGGGCAGGGCAATCATGTTATGGATATATAGCTCGAAGGTGACTTGCGTTTTGTTCTGTATCATCAGTAGCAGCCTCAAACCCACCATAGGTTTGAGTGGTATTAAAAGACTCAACATGATCAGCTGTAGGTGATCGAGCAGCCAATTCATCATTGATCAAATCAATAAAAGCTTGGATATCATTGCCGAGTGGCCTAAAATCATTAGATAAATCATTAAAGTCATTAAGTATATTACTGATCTTCATGAAAACCCTCCCCCTTGCTTCGGTAGAGCGAACACAAGCTGCCACTAAAATTGGTTAGCCCGGATTGCTAATTTATGCATCCAATCACCATCGATTTTTCTTGTCCTTTTTGGAACTTCTGGAATATGGATGAAACCTGTGAAGAATGTGGTGGAATTACGTTCTGCAAGCACAAAGTCTCCAGTTACTTGAAATGCTTCGAAATCATGGTTCCAGTTTACATCTACAAGCATTGACTCAAGTAAGTTCGTATCAGCTTGGGTGGCTTTCGGTTCCAAAAGCTCTAACAACAACATGATTCTCAAATATCCGAACAGCAATGTCCAAAATTGAACCAAGAAAATTCTTTAGCAGCAGTCTGTGTTGTCCCTACTGGAGCCATCGCAGGAGAAACTAAGCTAACTGCCAAAAAGGTTCTAGCCAGTGAGATCCCATTCTGACGTTTCGGTTTTGGTGACTGATAGTTTTCTAATTGTCTCTGCAAATAATGTAAACCAATAGTTCCATTGAATGGATTGTCATTCAGAGCAAGGATCCGAATACTTGTAAGGCCATCAAAGAAATCAGCGAGGGTGGTGTCGACTTCATTGTAATCGAAGAAGGCGAGTTGCAATTCAGACAATCTGTGAGAAGAAGACAATTTTCCATTGAAGTGGTTCATTTGAAACCCCAAATTGCAGAGCATTGAAAGCTGGTTGAAGTTCTGAGGGAGAGGTCCCTTTAATCCCAATCCCTTAACTTGAATCTGCGTAACTCTGTCACCACTATAAAGTACACGAGGCCACAAATTTGACTCCACCCGTTGGCTCCTTTCCTTCATTCATTCGCTTTAACAAGTCACATTTAATTTCGAAGAATATTATATAATCTTCAAGTATGTTCAAATCAAAGGGCTCTAGTTTGTTAACCTTTACACTCTCTAGCAGGTTCTGTTCTTGTCTCTTCCTATTATACAAAAGTTCGAGCAAGTTTCATAAAGCCTGAATTTCTACACGTAGCCACTATTGGGGTCAGGTTTATCCAAGTGTGCTGCTCCAACAGAATTACTGATGTGTCAGTTTCTCTAAAAAATCACCTTGTGAATCAATCCACAATACCGAGGCATCCCATCATCAGAACTTCCTAAGTTTTCAGCAAGTAGGCAAGCATTTATGCTTGACTCAACTCTACCGATGACAACAAACCCATCCAAATCAAACTTCATAGCTGTTTCTTCTTTTCCATTAATCTCAACTGGTATCCTTCCTGAAAGAATCCTTTTCTTATGACGACCTGACAGTAAAGCCCTTTTGCGAGAATGGCTCAGAGTTTTGATCATCATCTGATTCTATTGTATTACCGGGATGATTGCTTTGGTAAATGGAGTTCAACAGAAACCACACATTCATGACTCTAAAATTCAGCTTACTAGTAACCAGATGGAATACACCATTTTCTGGTTCAGGCATTCGTTTCTGGTCAAATTCTAGCGCCTATCTTGAAACCCCAAGACCGAATTCATAGCCCGACGTAGCCTTTCCTAAGAAGTTGGAGAAATTGTTTCTCTAGTTGAAAAGCTTTCAAGACCGTGCTGAGGCTCTGAATGTTGATAGTTTCCCGTTACAATTGACGTGAGTTCCTCATCAGCAGTGTCATAAGAGTGACTTCATGAGAAGTTTCTTGCTGTATCAGAATCAACAGCATTAGGGGCTGCTTCATCTCTTTTGCAGGCAGACATTCATCTTTAGGAACCAAACAGCAAGGGGGCATCATCATAAATTGCAGCAAGACTAAAATCCTGAATTGCACCTCTAGGTGTTCTAGAAAACTTAGTCATGTCTGCCTCCTATGTTATCTTCTGATAAATCTGTTCTTTCCAAATGCTTTAAGAGGTTGAAATCAATACAAACTGCAGAAGCATCATGGTCGTCGATGTATTCAAATTCTGTATTCTTCAAGGAATCACAAGTGGGCACAGTTTCGTCTAAAGGAGCCAAACCATCTGATCAACTTGGGGAAATATCCATGGTTCTAAGGATGGAAAGGATGCTAACTATGCTATTTGAAGCAGAAGACTGGTAATGTAACTAGGAATGCAACCTCAGGTGCCCTCAACTTTCTTCTCTCTTTCCCATAAATTTCCATGCGATTAAGCTCAATGACGTTATCGAATTCAAACAGTGGCTGCAGATCTTTGACGCGTACTTTGAACCCAAAACTGCTGTTGCTTTCATTGGCAACAAACTGACCGACTTCGCCATTGGCAGAGCTACTGCCGCCATCAGTGTTGCCAGAGTCATACGAAAAGCTAGAAATCTTTTCAGATAAAGTAATTAATGTCACTTGAAAGAGTAGAATACATTGGAAGTTCCAACTCCTCAGTCGTGTCAGCAAGATTCAATTCAGAAATATGCTCACACCTTGATAAATCTGGAACTGTCATACCATCATTTCCTTGATTCGATAAATACTAAACAGTTCACCCTTCAAGATACCAAGACGTAAGCCATACTTTACCATAGGATTCAGTTCCTTATCAAGGGTTTCCTTCCGCAAGGTACCTTTTCTTGAACCAAAACCAGCTGCGACCAAAACTTGATACGGTATTTCTGTCCATGTTAAAGGATTCATAGATCTCCCCCAAAACTTCAGCACAAACTCATTTTGTCCAACCGATTGAAGTAACCCAAGATACTTGCAGTTTTTAATCACATGAAGGAACAATCCACTTCTAGGCTGTCAACTACCACAGGGTAAGTATATAGAAAATAAAGGACCTTGAACATTTTCTTGACAAGCTCTGGAGGAGAATCTCAAGGTTGCATGCAGAATGGTTGTCTCATCTTAACAGCATTGGGGGAAATTTGGCCAGCAAGTCTTTGCAAAGTGAACAGCCATGTAGTCCATTGGTAGCAAAATGAGCAGATCATGTCACAGGAACTGATTCAATTACTAAATCGTCCAAGTTTAGGTGATCCTTAGGATCTGGATAATTTGGACAACCAGATGGAAAATCATCTTCACCGTCGGCATCAGAAACAGCTGCAGCAGCCACAGCTACAGGTTCTGCTTGAAATGTCTCAGGTATTGAATCACCTGAGATTAAAAGATCTTTTGGATCTAGACAATTTTGATTATTGGATGGAATATCCTTTTCACTATCAGCACCAATAGCATTGTCACAGATCTGCTGATGGGTTAGTGAAGAATTAGAATTTGCCAGAAGCTGATTTAAGACCCCCATCCGGTGAGAAACTCGAAGACAAACAACATGGTTATTAACTTCTCGATGAGGATGTACATAAGGCTGCAAATAAATTATGGTTGCTGGAATATCCATCCAGCATTACTGTGAATCAAACTCCACTTGTTGTGGTTGTATAGCAAAGGGGTACAATTCTCCCAAACTCAACATCAGGCCTAGAAAATGATGTCTGGGGAGGACCAGTCTTAAACACTAAAATCCCCAATGGAATGGTAGAGATATCTGCATAGGTTGCTGGATTGGGATCCGCACATGCCAATCTTGTAGCAGGTTCATTAGATGCAGCTGAATTTCCTCTGAGAGACAATGCACTGCTAAACGGTGGCCCATTAACATCCCCTTGATGCTGAACCAAGTTATCAGTGGCATTATTTCCACTCACATTAGAATTCTGTGTGGAAGTTGCACTTGCTATACTCTCTTTTCTAGCTATACCACCCCCAATTCCATCTACTGTTTCCTTTTTCAAGATCTTCATTCCCCATATTTATGGATTTAACTTCTAGAGTCTCATACGAAGTTCCATTAGCTGCACATATTTCTGACAGATGGCTTGACTCCAACATATAATAACTTTCCATGAATTTTGAAAAGCAACCTTTTGGTGAAGCTGACGATTGATGACCATCCAGTCCCTTGATTGGAATTGTTCCATTGAAGGATAGATTACGAGAGAAAAATTCAGGAATTCTAATATTAAGGTAACATGCCTCTCCAATAAAACTTCCATCAAGTGATATGTGAATTTGTGAGTCACAAGAACCCAATTGGGAGGCAGCGTGTCAATCGTAGTTAAATGCATCTTCACATATTTCATCTATCAAAGCAAACACCCCATGTTCAGTCTTCGCATCATCACTCAAAGTATGCACTTGAGAGGCTGGTGGAGCAGAATCACTGTTGAAAATCATTAATTCATCACCAGAATCATTCATTTCTCTTGCCCGCTGAGCATTGTTCCACCTTGTCTTCATTTAATACAAAAGCCACTGTATCATGTCCAGAAGAAAAATCTGCTGCCACAGCAATTAATCCAAAGCTAGCACTATCATCTTCATTTTCTTTGCTTCATTCACCAATAGGCAAGGATCCATCAATCTCATGTTCCATATTATTCAAATCAGTACTCAACTTCACATTCCGCACCTCAACGACAAGAACATCTGAATCAAAGTTATGAACGTCACTCTGCCTGGAGACGACATTTTGAATGCAAACTTGAGTAGACTTAGATGGAGTGGGAATTGGAACAGGGACTCCAGCATTTATATCTTTCCCATGAACTCCAATTGCACATTTTATATTTTCAGTTGTATGTGATTCCCCATGTAATTCAGCTAAAGAAGATACCCCAAGCTTACTAGAAATATCTCCCTCGTGATGGCTTCCACTTCTATAACAATCACCGTCAGATAGTTTATTGATTTCCTGGGATAATAGAGAAGCATTCAAGTGACTAGCGGGAATCTCACTTTCAATTGGTTCCTACTATTGGAACCAACATACTAGATCGGTAGAGACTTCTTGTAAACCAATACCATGAGAGTTGCCCGCGTTCTGATGCCAATCTGCTGCTTACCTAAGTACCATTGTCTTTGTAATAGAGATCCCATAGTCTTCACCAGTTGAGATGGACTGTTCAGTTTGGAGAGTCAGATTTCCATTTCGCAGTTTGTCAGTGGATTCGGCGACTGAATCCTGATTTTCAATATCAGAACGTGAGTGGGATATAAGAAACTGAGAACCAAGTGAATTGTCAGACTTTGATAACTGATTGAGCAGCTCTGCCTGCTCCCAGGGAATTCTTTCAGAATAATCTGAGGGAGCACGGGTGACCCCCAAGTAGCTCAAATCCATAGGACCGGACCCAGGGTCAGCATATGCAGGAGCAAAATGGACTACTTGCTGTGAGATGGTGATCGTAATCAGATTTAGGAACCTGTGCCTGATTCATGGCATCAACAGGAGAAGAGATCTTCACAGGTTTGTGGTGCTTTCCCTTATTTTCTGAAGGAAAATTGATCCAGTGAAGAAATAGAGACTAATGCTTCTTCAATTGGGATGCAATCCATCACCTCACCATCAGATGGCTCCTTCACTAGCACACTTGATTCCTGAATTTGCGAGCCAATGTATGACTGTCCTTCAGCATAGCTTTCTTGTCGAGTCATCAGCCCATGAACTGAGTGTGTTACATGATCTTGACAAAGAAGTTGGAGCAAAAACAGAGCTTCAGCAGATCTAAGAAGCAACTGCCTGATGCATTTCGTGGCTCTCACCTCCGTAGTGGCCAATTCTGCAGGACAATATGGAAGTCGTTGCCTTTTATTTGATGTTCCTCCGTCTCCAAGTTCAATACTCCAATAGTAAGCACCATCATCTAGCCAAAAGGCATTGAGTCGATCAAAGGGAACCTTGACTCGAATCAAAGCGAACAAAGCCTCAGATATTATTTTGATAGGTTCTCCCATCCACTTCAAATTCTTGTGGTAATCAGGATCAAAGCCTCTATGTCATTTTAAGTTACCTTCACACCAAGAACATGCTTGTAAAAGGACTGAGTGAAATAAACATCCAAAAGCTGACCATCAAGTAGCACCTTTGCGACCACTCGACCCACGAATTTAAAGTAGGGAAGATGTTCAGTCTAGTAGACTGAATTGGGGTTTGGCTGGAATGTTGAATTGTTTCCCACAGTGGTGAAAAGTAAAGCTCCTTTATCAAATATGATTCTTGACAGCAATTGATACCATTCTCTCGTCAGACCACCAGCATTAATACCCTGTTCATCTTGGAGCTACACATTCAAACGTCCCTTTAATACTACTCCTGTGCACTTTAGCATTTATTCTTCAGTTATACCGTCCCCTTAGAAAGCATCTATCCCACACCATGAAGCAAGCAAGGTTCACTATACTAGGATCCAATAGTAGCAACAAAAAGGTGATCCTGGAGATATTTTAAACTCAACTTCATCAATATCTTCAGCGCGCACTTCTGTTGGAACACAAGCGACAATAGCAATGAGAAGGGGTGTTGTACTGATCCCGTTTGGATTCCAGCCCAGAATACCACGAACAGAGAGCCCCAAAAATTGAAGCAACTTCTGCATCCAACTAAATCACATCCGGAACCCGGTTTAATGACTTTCTCGCCTTGAAGAAGAAATACCCAATTTGATTCAACAATCTACAATCACGTGCCAAACCTCACAAACAGCCCATATTCTACATAGCCTCTATAAAGTTTCCACCTTTCATGGGATACTCATGTTGTCATGGTCTCCATAGTCCAAAACGCCAAAGTAGGGGGAAGAAAGAAATACATAGGAATAGAAGACAAGAAAAAAATAAAAAATAAAAAATAATCTAAAGAAAGGTAGCAGAGTTAAAGACAATTGAACAAGCAAGCCACAATTCATTGTTTTCAAAAGGGCTTTAAAAAAAAATGGTGGAGATTCTGGAGAACAAGAGAACGGTTCTCGGATATCAATATCAACGACAATCCCAACATCAACCATTAACAATAGAGATTAAAAAGACTAAAAATCAGAAACCAAAACATAGCATGCTCACGCTTGAATATATTCAGCAAGAGAAAAATCAGTCCTAATTCTCCACAACAATCAATAAGATGACCTCCGGCTTGCAGAATAACATTCAGGATCATATAAAGATGAGAGTATACGAATTTCCCGTGACCGTACCTGGAAGAGCCAATCTTTGAGGAGAATTGCTCAGCTTCAAACGAGAAGGATGCGTGCTGTCAGTCCCTCTCTCTATACTTCCCCTCAAGACGATCTCCAAAAATCTTCCGAATTTTCACCCCAATCCTCCAACGCGTGCTCCCTCTCTATCTGTGTTTTTCTCCCCAAAAGCCAGCTCCCTTTTTCCCCTTTTCTTTTTTATATATGGCAGCCCCTTCCTAAAGAATATTTTGTTTCCTTATTTTTTTAGTCTTCTCCTTCAAAAGCAAATCTTCCCAATTTCGAATTCCCCTCCAAAAACCTTCCAAGAGGAGTCCCACCTTCCTTAAACTCCAATGGTAATTTTTTTCCTTGCAAAAACATGAAATTTTTGAAGTTAAATAATTGAATGAATAGATAAGTAAGTAAATAAATTAGGAAACGGTAAAAAATAAAAATAAAAATAAACAAATAAATACAAAAATGGGCCCCACAAGCTATGCAACCACACAAGTCATACAAGTCACGCTAAAGATGTCTGAATAGGCCAAGTGTGCCTAAATGGGCCTAAGGTGAAGACTAGGTGGGCCTAACTAAATGAGCCAAGGGTATCTAAAAAACTATCCTAAAAAAACACAAGAAAAGCCTAAGTCTAAGCTAGGGCTGCCAAGGGTCACAATAAGGGATCAAATAATCCTCAACCAAAATCTCCGAGGTGATTCAGAAAAAGGTAAGTGGTATGAGTAGCCATGGGCCACCAAGGAACTATTATGGAGCATTAAAAACGAATTTTAAAGACATGTGCTAAAGGGACAAAATTGAGGGTCTACAGTAATTACAAGATTTATGGTACAATTACCTACCAATAGAATTTTTTGTTTGCAGATGCCCATATTAGAATTTGCTTAAGATAATGCATTTGAGTTAACATATAGTGGGTTCACAAAATTATCCACCTCATGACCAAATTGTTGATGGCAATCAAAACCACTCTTTACAAGATTATTCAAGGCATAGAATATAAGAATGATTCCTACTTTCATTCAAATTAGGATTCCTATCTACATTAGTAAAATTAGGATTTCTATTTTTATCAATATTAGCTTTCTACTAATTAGTTTCAATTCTTAGCTCTCTAGTTTGTTGTTTCAACTATGTTAGAATTTTATTTCTTGTTGGACTAGTGATTTATTTCTATTAGGCTTTTTTGAATTGCTTATCAATAAGACTGATTATAATAATGGAAGGATCAATTGTTACATCAATTATCCACCATGCCATTCTGAAGGACAGACATGCATATATACATATAAATAAATAAAGTTGGGGTTATAAAATGGAAGATAAACCTTAACTTCAAATAAAATTACCAAAGTTTGGACAACTTTCTGGATGTTCAGGTTTTTACTAGGAAGCATGACATTGCCTTGCACAAGTATTTTTTATGAGAGGAAATAAACATACTAAAATGTGTTTCCATAAAATTTTTTGAGACTCCATAATAATTTCTGAAAATAGGTTTCCGGAATTTGAACACAAATAGAAAAAAAAAACTAAAACTAAAACTAATAAATCAATAGCAGGACATTATAAAGAAGATATTAAATTGAAATTCTAGGGGATTGAGAGTATGTTTCTTGAAGTAATTAAAAACAAAAACAACATGCAAGAATTATGAGAATCAATTGAACTAATAAATAAGGACCACTACATTCCAAATAATAGGTGTTGCTATCACCTTCACAATCCTATTAAAATAAATATAAAAAATGTATTTCCATAAATTTAAATTGATTGTAAATTAGTTTAATAATTTACTATGATTTTAATGATTTAGTTAAGTTATTAAATATATTAAGTATATTTGGTTTAAAAAATAATATTATCATTTAAAAATAACTTTAACCAATCATTTAACATAATCAAACTTAAAATTAAATAATTAAGTATTCGTCTTATGTTTTTTTCCAAATACCATATGATTATATATCAACATTGTTCGATAAAAATTTGTGTTGGAATCTCTCTTGGTTGGAAAAGTGATGAAAAGTATGATTCCTAGTTTGGTAATTACTTGGTTGTAAATAAATAAATAAATAGTTGTGAGATTTTATATGAATAGTAAGGAAAATATAATAAATAATACAAATGTAATTTAATTGGTCACAAAGATAAAAAAAAAAATGTAATATAATAAATTTTTTTTTTTTGAGAATGTATACATTTTTGGAGGAAGAAAAAAAAAGAATTTAATATAATTTTTTATTTATATCTTTTTGTTCTTCTTTATTTTCATCTTCATGTTTTCTTTCTCTTTATTCTTATCCTCAAATTTTCTATGAACCAAATCTAAGCATAAAAGTTTGTCATATATATAGATAAAAGTTTAATATTGTAATCCTAATAAATTTACTATAAAAATGGGTTAGAAATTATTGTAAAAACCTGAGAGATGAAAAAAATATTATTGACTTAACAAATAACATAAATGTTATAATTTTGCTTTTAATAAGCTCAATTGCCTTCCTTTTTGGTGCAGCTATAATTAGAAAAAATAGTATAATTGTTTAAACAATATGTAAAAGATAATTAATTATTAGTATAAATATATGCTATTAATTAGAAAGTTGATTTGACAGTACAAGCAACAATTCATCTTTATCTGAATTAGAATTAAAAAAAAAAACAAAGAAAGAGGAAAAAAACTATTTTCTAATGCTACTTATCATCAATAGCATGATTAGACGCAATAATTCTTTGTTGGTAGCGATGAGAACTAGAGTCTTATTTTTCTAAACACTATGTATCACTAATAAAATGAGTTCTGTTTGTTGCTGGAAGGTAAGATGGGGTGATTTCCTTATCCAGATATTATTTTGGAGTCACATTCTTCATTAGCAACTTTGCTTTCTTTGCTCTTTTTTTTTTTTTTTCACTCACATTCATCATTTCTCAAGATAACTACTCTTCTAGTATCTTAGTCACAACTAGGGTAAATGCATCTTGCCCCTTTGGACACAACTAGGGAAGTCTTATCTTTTAAAGTTGGTCTAGATAGGTTTCACCTCACTCTAAATATAAAAGAACATAGTCAAACTTTGTTGAGTATATTCACTATTGAACACTATGACCTATTATAAAGAACATAGTTAAACTTTGTTGCTTGAAACCAATTCTCAATTTTCCCTCTGACCAAACACCACTATAACACCCACAAATATAAAAATTAAAAAAATTAAAAAATGTAGTTCCAGAATTTTTTAAAAGAAAATAGCAAAACTTGTTTTTAAAAAGGAATAAAGGAAAAAAAAGTAATACCCAAAACACAAAAGGATGGGAATTTCCAATCCATGCAATTATATTTGTAGAGAAATAAGTAAATTCATTAGTATAATTTTTTAAGAGAGATTATAGTTATAGATTCTTTTAATAGAGGTATGATTTCTACATCATTGGCTTGCCTATCATCAATATTGGTCCAATATGAAAATTCAATGTGTCATTGAGAAATACAACTCTAATTAAGCTCACAGTGGAACAAAAATAGAAATGGTGAGCTTACTATAAAATCATCTTCAGCATGCTCTTTTACCTTGTACACTCTAGTGATCTTCTCAAGTATGCAATCAATGGTAGGTTCGAGATGAAGCAAACAATGGAAGATTTAAAATGATGACAGCTAAGTTAAATCATGTGATATATCCATGAATTGATTCTCTATTGTACTTCATCCAGCAATGGTCCAAGAAGAACTATAAAAGCAACTTGCAGTATATGGTAATAACTTTTTTTCCATTTCCCATTAGTTATAAGTCAAGGATGAGTTAAGGCTCTAGAAGGATAATGCATTCTTGTTCTTCAGAGTTAATGGGGTTTGTACCATTTGGCCTAAAGATGTATGCTCTAAAGGCCTTTAATAAAAATGTATTTCTTCTAATATCTTAAGATATGATTAGTAAATGATAGAACAATACCATCAAATTAAAAGAAAAGTTGTACCTAAGGACTTACTTTCGTGTTCCATCATTTCCAGTACAAGACTATATAATCGTTCCATAGATGCATTGATCTTCAAATTTCAACACATACCAAAAATGCATATCAAGATGCAAGAAAGAAAATGAAAACTCTTATTTAGACAAAAAAAAAAAAAAAAAAAATGAAAAGTGAGTTTTTAGCTATAAAAAAAACAGTCTATGATTTAATCCTCTGTTCTTAGGATAAATAAGTTTCAGATTTCTCAACACTACTTCAATACTAGTTACAGATGCATTTGACTGGAATAAAAAAGTTTTAGATTTCTCAACACTACTTTAAGTGTACTAGCTACAAATGCATTTGACTTTAATAATATTTGCATTGAGGTAGAATCTACAATACCCCAAAAGAACAAACTTGATAAGTCTTTGTTTTGCGTCAGATTTTTTCAAGGTAAAGAAATTATATGGCTGACCTATTTAATTGGTGCTTGAGATGACATAAGTGCTCTCGGTCCCTTTCCTTAGTACTCCCAGTCACCAAACCAAATCTGTGAACGTTACCAAACACATACCCCTAAACTAGTCAGATATATAACACAATGAAATGCAGCATTTGAAATTCACTGTACAAGAATAGATCCAACAAAAAAACAAAATTAAAACTCAATATCTCAACATGAAAAGAGGAAATGGTTACCCATGTTCAAGAGGATTCATGTGTAGGTGATTGGCAGTGAGAAGGTTAAGCTTCTGGCACTCATTGTCGAGAATGATAATGATCTTGGTGCGAGGGTAGTGGTGGTGGATTTTTGGGAGTCTCTAATGGGTTAGGGCTTCATTGATAGGTTTCTAAATATTTCTAATAAAGTTTTTGAGTAATGGTTGGTCATCACCAATTTGTTGCTGGTGGTCACTAGTTGGCTTTTGGTGGTCGCCGATGTGTTCGTCGATGAAATTGTCGGTAGGTAGCTTTCCTATACAAATGGGGGTTTGTCGATTTGAGATGGGTTCGTGAAAATGAGATGTTAGTGGAGGGAAATTATGGCCATTATATATATAATGGGAGATAATGACCCTTAGAACAAGTGCCAAGGAATCCAGTTATGCATACAGAGGAGACAATGACACTTGTAACAAGCGCCAAGGTTGTTCTTATTTTACAATGACATATTTTGAAGCGCCATCTTATTAAAAGCGTCATTATTTTATATACATAAACGCCAATGTTAATCAAATTTCTTCAAGCGCCAATGTAAATATCCAGGAAGTGTCATTGTTTAGAAAGCGCCATTATTGGTCTAATTCATTGACGTTTTTTAAAAGTGTCAAGAAATTAAACGCCATTATTTAGTATTTTTGTAGTAGTATAAGCACCTAGTTACTTTATCAAGAGGATACATTCAGGGCAAAGATCATGAAGAATTTAATCACTCCATTGGTAAGCTCATATTTTACATTTCTTTCAAGGGAGCCTACGAACATGTAAACTATATGTTTTAGTTTCATCTCACTCGATGGTAAGGCTTGATGTCCTTAACATGGTCTTGGTCCATTTTGATAGATATCTTACCTCTCCCTCTACTAATTATATAGGATGGTTGGAGGGTTTTTGGTTTAATGACTAGATTTTGAAGATTTCTAAAAAAATAATGATATATAACTTGTCAAACCTTCTTTGGTCATATTCAAAACGGATGGAACCACTATTGTCCATAGTGCAAATGCAATGTCCACCACATTTCTTCTTAAAGCCAATATCTATGTGGTCAACCTCTTCTAATAAAGAAACCTTCATTAAAAGGAACTAAATTAGGATAAATGAAAATGAGATTATAAACACTTAACCTTTATTGATTAAACTTTTCATTAGATTGATAGAATAAAAGATTTTATCATTTGAGTAATGACTATTTTTCATTGTTGATCTTGCAAGAAACTTGGGTTCACCAATCTGATAGAGGATGATACAATCTTCCTATTTCATGCCAACCTAAATTGATTGTAGATTTTGGAATCTTCAATAATCTAAAATTCTATTTTAGATTAAAAGCTTTCCTAAAAAATATCAATTTTAAAATAATTATAAAATTATGTTATGTTCCCTTATTTATTATTTCTTTTTTATATTTCCAATTTGAGATAGAAGACATAGAAAGGATTCTTTTTAAAGAGACATAAAATTCTCACAATCCATTCTTAGAGTAACCAAATTAAATCCTTAGACATTGTTGCGACATCTAACTCAACACTCATGGATTTGCCTTTAGCTTTGTGAAGAGAGATATTTCAAATTCATTTTCATAAATAACTGGTGGATCAAGTATTTAGCTTTGGGGAATCTAGATTTATGAAATTTCACTATTCAAATGATGAACTTATTTGCTAAAATATTTGGTCTCATAATGGTGTAGTTGAAGATTGTGAAAGCTGCTACTTAAGGTTCAAAACTTGAATTCTATGTATACCGATATATTTTTTGTGCCTTTTTTTTAGATGTATTTTATATGGACAAAATTATGTGATCTTGTAAGAATATTCTTCAATGTAACTAATTGAGCTTCCTTCTCATGCTCTTTATGCTCTAAATAGTTTTTCATGATGTATCTTTTTTTATAACAACTAAAGTACTTGTTTCTCTTATACATCATATTGTATCCACATTCACCTTTGTTACCATAAATATTATTTTATATTCTCCCTTTAGCAACTAAAATCACCTAATTGGCTCCACTTTCTCCATGGAAAAAGTATCTTTACCATATTGCATGGGCATTAACAGCAATACTCCTTAAAACCATAATGGTTAAATTGAAATCATCAAGATAGTCTTCAACATAATTCTTTATACATATTTGAAGATAAAACAAATTTTTTCAAATAGAAACAACTTATCATTGGCTTAATGATATTTATAAGCGATTGAAGTCATAAGTTTCATATCTAATTAGACTAAAATTACATCTTAGGTGCATGATAGGTGACAAGCACACTCTTAAAATAATTTGACTTTGAACTAACTTAAGAAAGCCCAATTATTTAACTTTGTGCTTGGAATGTGGTATTTATGTAGCTTTTAATGCATTTTAGATTTGGTGAAAGGCATGTGAGGAAAGTGAAGGAGCATGGGTTAGTAGTGGAATTTGTAAATGATAGCTTAATTAACCCTGTATGAAAAATATCACAAAGATAAAGCTACATAACTATTAACACAGTTTCAACTTTCACCTAGTGCCATCTTTCTTTATGGAAAATGCAACATTTAGGCAAAATGGAACTAGGATGGAACTACACAAGCAGTAGGGCAACCTTGGTGCCATTACATTTTGATAGCATGGGGTACATTATTTGGATAATTCGTAGCTTACCCTAGCATCTCCTACCTTGTTTTTTATACCTTCACTTAGGGCAACTATGAGCACATGTAAATACTTTTTTTGAGCAAATGAATGGAGTATTTTGGAGAACCTTAGGGGAGATTCTTCCTTCATTGAGGAGTTGTTACGGTCTCTATAGTCTTCGTAATATTCTAATGTTTTAAACTCTCCTCAATAAAATTTGCATGTTGCTATTAACACAATTTAGTTTTGTTTAAGTTTGAATATTCTATTTATACTCCTTAGTTAAGTATTATTATTTTTTCTTTTGAGTATGATTGATGCCATAAATTGCATGCCAATGAAAGCAAAAATCATCTTTTAAGCTTGATATCGACATTAAACACACTCCCAAACTAGTTTATTTATACATTATCTATCATATGATTGGTTTTCTAGTATTTTCTATTAGTTGTTAATGTTTAAAACTTCTTTAATGAATGATGGTGGTCTTAGGATTCTCTTAGACCATCTCAAAAGCAAGAACAAGGTATGAGTAGAGCTAAATTTAAGGAAAATATGGATTACTCCATTCCCTATTTTTAGACCATTAGGGTATTCTAGGGCTCTCTAGATCCTTGCACGAAAGCAAATAGACATTTCAAACCTTTAAATCTAGAAAATTAGTATATTAACTTAGATCTAAATGTTCCAAGATTAGATCTAATTGGTGAATAAGTATCAAAATCATTTTAAATCTCACAAACCTAGAGATCTTTTGTTGTAATGTCTCTTTTTCCTTGAATCCAGCACTAGAGGGATGTAATCCTCTTAAAAGGTTGGTGGCTAGAGCTTTCTTCTCTTTGCTATGACTAAGAATACAAGATTGAAGCCTTAACCCCTAAAAAGGGTTTATATAGGCTTCTAGTAGGCTTAAGTAATTTGAGCTCATCTTAGGCTTGGGTCACTTAAACCATCTCACTTGAGTTCCAATTGATTAATTAACCATATTGAGCTCTAATTAATCAATTAGACCAATCTAAATAAGTCATTCACAAGTTCCTATGAAATATTATGTATTTACCAAAACAACCTTATGCACATATGTGAAGAAACAACTCAACTAACCCTCATAAATAGTGCAATCAAGGGATACAAGGTCAATAGGGGACCATTGGGACAATAGACAAATATTAGCTCTCTCAAAATCCAATTTTGAAGTTGATTCAACATCTCACTATAGATAGTCAACTACATTCCAATATCCTATGTATATTACAATGAGATACAAGAACTCAGGTCCATGACCTTCTATCCACTATATGTAGGTTCCCTATGAACTAGTGTCTGTAACCTAATAATGTGAACGCTATCAACCTCTACCATTCTTGAGTTACAAATCTTCTTATTATGTGACCAAAGGACATACCCGAACTTATAAAGAACATTTGTGAAATTCCAATAAGGAATTACTACGACCATAACTTTCTTAATCACATGTCCTTAGGATTACATGAGAGGACATACTATCTCAATCCCATGAGATATCATGGTGCCTCTATTAAGAATATCCGTTGTCATTGACTTCCATCAATAGTGACCCAAATCATAGGGAATCTATGACCACCTTAGGATCTCACTTGTAAGTCAAAACTATTACAAACTTTAGCACAAACTTAGTATCCTCTCAAGTTTGAGAGATCATATAATATAGCAGGTTAGTGAGATCATGATTACTTGATAGCCAATGTCATGACTCACTGTAGATTTAATCTAATGTGTAACCATACACATTAGTATGCTCACCATAGTAACCCCATCCTAATGACCAAGACTAGTCATCCCTCTAAATAGTAGGTAGTGCACTACAACCTCAAATGGATTGCCTAAGTCTATGAACTAGTTATGATCTAATCATTTACTTTTAAGGATCATGGCTTGAATCTTCTATACAATTCCTAATGCATCTAAGTCATGTACAATAAAAAAGATGGTAGGCTAGAATGCTAAAAAAGTATAATGCAGATAGATAATAAGGGAAACTAGAATTTTATTAAATAAATAATAAATCCATAAAAATGTTAAATTATGTCATGCTTTTAAGGGGTTTGTCCTAACACTAAAGGATCAAAGTCACATGAAGATCAACGAAACAATCTTATTTCAACCAATCTAAAGTTTGAGAAAGGTCAATGGGATTAGAGATGTTCAAATGGGTTTAAGTAAATTCTTTTAAATTTTAGACTCTTTAAATATCAATCTCAAGAATTTTGAGAATATGTGGACATGATTTTTAGTTGCAAAGAAATCAGTAACTATTGATGAAAAATAGGAATGTTGATGGAACTATGGAGCTTTGTATAAAAAATGGTGCCACCACAAGCCTTGGTGCCATTTTCTAAACCTAGTGCCATTTTGAGTAGAAGAAGTCCACCTATTAAAAAAAATGGTGCCAAGATGGTGCAACCTTATAACCTAGCACTATTTTCACTAAAACTGACATTATTTTGTTTTGAAACTCCAAGAAGTCATGAGATCCACATTCTTGGACTTCTCTCAAGCCACCATTAGATCTCTCACCTTGTTTTAGATGCCTTTACATGGTATACAACTTAGGAAACATAAGAGCATCTATTTAAAGAGATTTTTCAACTAGAAAATGGGGATTTTGGGGAAGTCCCCTTAGTAAGGAGCACTTCTTCAACCTCCAACTTTTTGACTTATTGTTATAACTTCAATCCTTGTAATGTTTTTCTCCTTTTAGTTATTTTCTAATAGCTTTGTATAAAAAATGATGCCAAAATGGTGACACCACAAGCCTTAGTGCCATTTTCTAAACCTAGTGCCATTTTGAGTAGAATAAGTCCACCTATTAAAAAAAAAAAATGGTGCCAAGATGGTGCAACCTTATAACTTAGCACCATTTTCACTAAAACTGCCATCATTTTGTTTTGAAACTTCAAGAAGTCATGAGATCCACATTCTTGGACTTTTCTCAAGCCACCATTAGATCTCTCACCTTGTTTTAGATGCCTTTACATAGTATACAACTTAGGAAACATAAGAGAACCTATTTAAAGAGATTTTTCAACTAGAAAAGGGGGATTTTGGGGAAGTCCCCTTAGTAAGGAGCACTTCTTCAACTTCCAACTTTTTGACTTATTGTTATAACTTCAATCCTTGTATTGTTTTTCTCCTTTTAGTTATTTTCTAATATCTTATAGTTCTTTCTTTTAATTATTTTCATTTATACTTATAAGTTTTGGCTTAATACAATATTGAAGTTGAATCTTGAGTTTTAATGGTGATTTCCTTACCGTATGATTTTGCTCTTCATTTTCACTCCATTTTCATGTCTTTTGAGTAGTGGTTTAAGCTAAGAACACGTGGGTCTCTAAGATCTCCCTTGTGCCCATGAAATGACCTTCAAATCTTAAGGAACTCATGATTTATTAAACTTATTAGTTGGAATACTCCACTTTAATTAGAATACAAAGCTTTGATGCTTGGAAATTAGAGTTTAGAGGCCCCCATTAAGCACTTGGTGGTGAGAGTCATTTTGATTTGAGATGACCATTACTAAACCTTTAATTATATAATTTGGCAAACAAATTAACTGTGAGGGATTTAGTTAAATCGTGCTTGTGTTGAAAATTCTCCAACTAAAGCACCTATAGGTAGTTTTAGTTGTGTTAACTTAATTAAGGTTCTTTTCATGGTAAGAAGAGAGCTCAAGGGACTCCCTAGTACTTTTGTAAATCATGTTAAGTCAAGTTTGAATTTAAATGCACTCTTTTTCCCCTATATATATATATATATAGATTTTATAAAATTCATCAACCTTTTTTTCAAGCAATTAAGTGAAAGAGTTTGCCTAAAAAATTCTAATCCTCCTCAAATCTTTCCAATTCCCCTATTCATCTAAGATCACCTCCTTGTAGTTTGACACCCAATTCACTGGAATTTTAAAATTTCTTCTCCTGCTGCTCGCTTCGTTTCTTTCTTTCGTTAGCTTCCTTTCTTTTCTTTCAGCTAGGGTTTGCTCCCGTTGGAGCTTCTCGTTTTCCTATTAAAGAATCGTTTTATCAAGTTCAGTTATTTATCTAAGGCTCAAGGGTGGTCGAAGATCAGGTGGCAAGCATCATAAGGACTCCTTACATCTCTAGTGAGGATCAAATTTCCGACATCCTCACCAAGGGACTTAGCAGGGCATCTCCTCATAGATGATGCTCAACTTACTAAGACTCTTAACTACAACTCCTTTCTACATTTAGAGACTGTACAATATGGTATACTCATTTATGAATTTCCAATAAGCTTCCCAACTCTATTGATAACCTATAAGAATATTGGAATATCATTTTATGCTTAATATATGAGTTTATTAATTTTCATATAGGACATTCTCATAGCTGAAGTGACTTTACCTTTATCTATGATTATGAATAAATCATAATCATAATCATAGAAGGATTCAATGATTTATGTGGTTTGACACCTTTGGACCCTCTCCAAACTATTTTTAATAGATTTCACTATCTTCCAAATGGTAAGCCTTATTTCCTTATATATTTGGAATATAAGTAGTGAAGAAGCTACCCTAAAAGAGTTGAATTTTTCATTTACCATCTGAAGATGAATTCTAATGCTCAATGATTTATGTGGTTTGACACCTTTGGATCCTTTCCAAACTATTTTTAATAGATTTCACTATCTTCCAAATGGTAAGCCTTATTTTCTTATATATTTGGATTATAAGTAGTGAAGAAGCTAACAAAAAAGAGTTGGATTTTTCATTTACCATCTGAAGATGAATTCTAATGCTCTATCATTTGAAGGTTCATGTTAAACATGTCTTCTTGTTTATTGGATTTCATCTCAAGGATACTAGATTGATCTTACTGATCAAAAATAGTCTAAAGACGAATCCTAGGCTATTATTCTCTAATTTGATGACAGTAGGTCTTCAAGATGACATAGCTCAAGTTTCACATAATCCAATACTTGAAGACATGATTATTTCGAAGATAAGTAGAGATACCTAGATAAAACACACACAAACAAATTTAATGCTTATTTTAAGGTTATGATTATTTTGACTTTTGTCACAAGGAATCATGAACTAGCAAATATTGAACAAAAGTATCCTATAGTTTTGTGTCTTTTGACGACTTTAGAATTTCAATACCAAAACCAATAAAAATTACTCTCTCTTTCTCTCTCCTTATTCATGTTCTTTTTCTTTCTCACACTATTTATCTTCCCTTTCCCTTCTATCCCCCTCTAAGGAGAAGGTCACACCTTAGTTTAATGTACTTTTAGGTCATCAAACGAACATATGTTTAAATATATCTCAAAATTTGCTTATTCTAATCTACCTACAACATCATAAGGAATAAAAAAAAAAGAAAAAAGAAATACAAATAATGAAAATTTTCTCTTTCTTTCTCTTTCTCCTTTTCTCCATCTCTCTCTCTCTCTCTCTTAAGCCTCTCTTTACTTCTAAAGATAGTTTCACCATAATTAATGTGTTTTTAGGTCACAAAACAAACATACATCTAAGATACATCTCAACAAAACTAAGTAAACATCAATCAAGCCACATAATTTAATTCTAAATTAAGTAGAGCATTATAAGAAATAGGAAATAAAGACAAATACCATTTTATGTAAATATTGAAAATATCATTATTAAACAATCACCTTGGCCAAGGCTTAAAATAACAACTACCACAACATTCATCTTTTTTCTACAAAGATTCTTCAGCATCCAATCCTAACAAAAACATGCCAAATCAATCAATCAAGATGTAATATGAGTTAATTTGATTTGATTTTCATGAACTAGGAGTTTTTTTATTGACTAACTTAAAACTCATAATGCAATGATTTAGAGGGAACAAAAATAGAAATTAGTATAAAAACATAAATTTATTGTTAAGTGCAATAAATGTTTGATTAAATGTATATTTCTAAAATGAGGTGAATATAACTAGACATGGGTTTGATCAATTTTAGGAAACAAAAGCCCACTAAATATCTCATAGGTAGAATATTTAGTTTGAAGTAAAATAAAAGAACGTTCCAAATGAATCAAAAAACTAGGCCATAAAATTTTCAAATGTGATATGAAAGTATGCATAGTAGCCTCGAAAAACTTAAAAACAAATGAATAGTTATATTATATCATTTACTAATTGAAGCAACCTAGAGGAGAGGGAAATGTACTCAAAAAGCTATAATTTATGTGAAACATTGGAACTCAAAAATACAAGTATATTCTAGTTGCATTTAATCTAAACCCAAGTACTTCAGGAACTTATTTTTTTGCAACTTTAATATATAAAATCCACATAATTCACAACCTTAAAAAAAAAAAAAAATAGAGTTTCACCATAACAATCATATCTCAGGAGCACACTTGACTAGATATAGAGTTAAAAGTTGTCAGTTGATGTATAAAAATAGGTTAAAAAATAATTTTTGTAGAAAAACAAGTAATGATTATGAATGCTCTAGATAATTTGGGTGTTTGAGCTTTTAACTTTTAGCCTATATATTCCATGACTTGATTTCAAAATTTTAGGTTTAGAATTTGTATATTTATTTATTGTTAAAAGCAAGATTGTTGTATAATTATCATGTTTGTGAAAATATTTTGGTCCAAATTCACCTCTTTAATCTCTCCCTTCCCCATTATAACCCTTGCACATTCATCCCTTCCTCATTATGAATGCCATCCCCAAGCACATTCATTTCTATCTTAGGTTTAATACCACAAAATCAAATTTTTATGGCTTAATAAAGCATCACCAACCATGAAATACGAGCAATAATTTCATTCTTTCTTCTTTGAAAACTAGAAAGAATGGGATATACTTAATATGTGTCACAAAAATTGGGAAACATGTTAATTAGCTAAAAATATCACCTTAATAAGGTCCGACAATAGATTTAGTGGTAGATAGTAAAAAAATAAAAAATAATCCTACCAACTTTCATGCCTATAGTAGTAGCCAAGTGAAAATAAAATTTATCTAACTGTACCTTGAATGCTAAGAAGATACAATGACTAGACTATGATTTGTAGAGTATGAGATAATGACATGCACTCTCCATTGTAGGAAGATGTACTCCATTATAGCATGTATTTCATATTACATGTGCCAATAAATTAGGAGTAAAGGTAAGAAAATTATGAATCCTCTTTGCATCATCTCACTCCTAAAAATTCTTTTGTTTGATGATGATCAAGTTTATGCTTTAATCAAATATGGCTACACCATCAAAAAAGGAAATAGTGTTTAGCTACTTTCAAACATTGCCTAGGTCATGAATGATTTAACTTTAATGGACATTGTTGGCAAATTTGCTAGTTATGATCTAAATGTTATAAGGGAAAGTGAGATTATTTCCTATGACATCTAACTTACAATTCATTCAAATCTTAAGATTAAAGTATAACTCTTTTAGGGATTAAAGATAATTGTGCTGATGTGACAAATTGAATCTAGGGAATATTAAGACTTATACTTCTAATGAAGGTCTGATGTTTCTATATTAGCTCTAATCGAGTTTCTAGTATAGAGCTTTAGCATATTGGTACTGTCAATTGTCCCACACAAACCATTGGCTAGTATGATCATATTTTTAGTTTAGTAGATTCGAGAACAAAATATTGGTTTTAACTCAAAGCAAGTTTATATGTGCTAAAGAATATGGATTTTCATATATCATGACTGGTAATCGTTTCCTTTTAGCCTAAATATATGCTAAGCTCCAACTTGAGTATGAATATATTTATCTAGTAAAGAATGCAACAAAAACAAAATAAAACATAAAACTCATGGAGGTGTCAAGGCAATTGAGAGTCTTAAGGGTGATGGAAACAAGGTGTAGAAGTTTAGATCCTTTTTTTTTTTTTGCAAGAAAATATGAAAAAGGGAATGAAAAAGGGCATTGTCAAAATGCAAGAGCCAAATCTATACTTAAAGCTTTACTTCGATACCTAAAACAAGGAAGGGAATGATTCAAAGCATTTTGAAACAAGGGGCATGTTGTATCGAATGCAATGTTAAATTTTGGTAAAACCCCCAACTTGTGAACAATAGCATTTAGAAGCCTAATGGTCTATATCAAAACCAAATTGATACTTGACTTAGACTTATCGAAATTTTGATAGAGGCCCTAGAGATGTCAAGCCTTAGTGTCATTTATCTATTATAATTAATGATACTTCGAATACAAATTTGATACAAGCAATCCTTAGTATCAAAGATATGATACCCACTTTAACAATATACTCATTTATCAATTTCTAGCAAAGATTATTCTAGCCAATTATCAAAATTTTAATGTTAGCATGATCTCTCATCCAAAATTTTGATACAAGTATGCAATTTTTCTTTTTCAAATTGATTCCATAATAATGGTCTTTTTAATGAGCAATTTGTGATGATTAGGGTGTGTTTGAGGTCTAACCAATCAGAGAAAGCCACACAAGGAATGATACTTTTGAAGTTGCCAATTTTTGGTACCAACACCAGGAATTTCAAAATCATGTTTGATACATAGTTCACATTTTGAAACAAGCACTTGACAGATGAGATCCTTTATCAAAAAATTTGATATCAATTGTGCATTTTGTTATTTTGTTTCTAATAATTATTCTATTTTACTTATTTATTTTCTCATATTTTAGGCATTTTATTAATGTTTTTAGGGTTAAGAAGTATACACAAATACCGACATTAGGGTCTTTAATAAGGTGGGTTGGTGATTATTTACGTTCTTTCTTTTTTAGTAGTTGTTAATTAGTTTCCTTGAATTTAATATCAGATGTTAGATTAAGTATAAGTGGCTAAAAACCTTGATATCGAGATGAGGATGATCTTCAAAGGAGAATATTAGAGGAATGCATCCATGAATTTTAAGAAATTATTCCTACTTTAGGATTCGTAATTTCTTATAACTTGAAAAAGGAAAAATAACTCTATGAAACCCATAAGACAAGATATGTTTAATAACTATTGGATTCAATGCATGCTTCTTATAAAAATTGTTGATTCATTATGATTATGCATGAATATAAAGCTACCAATAACTGTACTAATGCACATATGTCTCTCTCCTATCAATTGGTATTGGATATAGCTTAGCAAATTGGACAAATGTTATAATCTTTTAAATTTTTTATCATGGGTAAATAAGTTTGAAGGTTTTAAAATATCTCAAATCTTAATAGAAAAATGTTGTAATGATTATTGAACAAGCAATGTTGAAATTGACTAAATATTCAAAATTATTCTATTACCTCAACATGATCTACTCATACTTTCTTTCCTTTGGACTATTTCTTTGTTTTTGCAAATTTATTTCTCATGACATAACATTATGCTCGCTATTACCGACTAATATGAATTATTTTTTTGTTTGTTAGGCCACTAAGAAAAATCAAGTTAATTAAAATGATGCATTTTTATCAAATTTGAAAGGACAAAGCAACAATTTATTATGCTACCTTGCAAAAGTTATCTTCTAGAGCTCCTTCATAAGTAAGCCTTGTATATAATTGAGTATAAATATAACCCAATAGCTATATAATTAATAGGCAATTTAAAAAATAAAGTGGAATGAATCAACATAAAAAGATAGTATGAAACTTATTTTCTTAGTCTCATGAAACAAAGAGAGAAAACAAGATAATACTAAAAGGTTTGGAATACAGGTTAATGTTTCAAAAATGAATATATGTAACAATGAATCTTGATAGAGAATAAAGACATAACCTAGAAGAAAAGGGAAAAAGTGAGTAAAATAAAGCTCTTACCAATAATGAAGTAGTTCCAAAATGTTGCATGAAATTCTTTGTCACTTTCCTATAAGAAGTATTATTATAAGAAGTATCAGTCCTAAAACAATAAAATAATTTTTCATCCACTTGAAGCATTAATGCATATAATGATTAATATGCTAAAGGATGGTTCTTTCTAATTTGAGGTTATGTTTGAGGAATCAATACTCATTGATATGTTTCTCGTGAGTGGTTTAGCAAAATTAAATAATGTGTGACTATCACATTAGTAAAGAAACTTTAAAATAAACATGCTTGGAAAGTCATGATCTTAATTATTTATGACTGTAAACTTATTTTCTGTAGCTAGGGAAAAAAATTATCCTACCCATTTAACATCCTTTTTAGTTTATGGAGAGGTTTTACTTAAATTTGCTCCTAAATATATACATTTTTCAGCCGTTTTTATTCATCCACCTATTGGTCTCCTGAGTCTCTTACCCCATTTTCTTTCATGAGTTTTGCTTAAAAATGGCTTCATAAGACTTCTTCTTCTACAAATGCAAGCCAAGAGCAAACCTAAAATTGGAGATCTTTTTTTATTGCTAAAGAATTACCTTAAGGTGGTGTAGTTGACTATTCTACTAATTAAAAGTTAAGGTTAAATCTTATTCACCTTATCCATTGCATTCTTTCCTAGCACTACCTATCTTCTTATGATTCTCCAAACTTTTCTCAAAGCCTATCAAGTCTTTATTATAATAGCTTAGTTACCATGCACTAGTTTTATCTTCCAATTCACATGCTAACTTTGATACTCTATAGAAGACCAAGGGCATTGCTATATGTACATATGAGATTGTGGTTAAAGCCACTTTCAATATAAATGTTTCCAAGGACAACGTAACAAATTAAATGGAATAAAAGTACCAAACTGACATCACCCACATGAAAGAAATCAATGATTTTGTTCCTATTTTGTGAGAGATTATTCGCATTTTAAGGGTAAGATTTTTGATAACCTAGAGTTTTTCAAGATCTTTTTAAAAAGAAGGAATAACTCCTTCAATGGCATGCTCACTAGTCTACCAATTATCGATTATATTTATCCCTATGTTCAACTCATTTTGCATTGTTCAAGTATTGATTTGTTCATCAACCTAGTGAATCTTTGTGTTTCTAACATACTTGATAAGAATTTAGTTCTTATTTCATTGATCTAGTTTAATACTTAGACATAATGCAATAACGTGTATCATTTATAAAAAATAAAAATAAAAAGGATTATTAAATTGCTTCTAACAACCTATTACCATCCCCCAAAATTTAGAGCAACAAGTCCTACTGTAGAACATAATTTGATACCTCTTCATAATTAGGTAACAAATAGTGTAGTTAAGCTTTGATAGAATTTTAGGTGGAGTTAAAAATCTATGTTACCATGTGATGATTAGCAAGTCTATAAAAAAATTAAAAAAAACCACGAAGACAACTAAGAAGGAAGAATAAAGATCCGCAAGCTTAGTGGACTAATGATGCATCAATTTTTTTAGAACTAGTAGGAGATATGCTTATGTGCATTAAAGAAAATGTAGTACAAAAACATTACCATAGGCCACAAGTTTGGTTCAAGAGCACTTTCAAGACCAAAAGTAGATGATAACTGAAAACCTTCTAGAATGGATTTCATTTTCATTACAATCCCCCAACTGGAACACATATAAGAAAAAGTTGAAGTAAAATGAGGTTATATGAATGTTATGGAAGGGTTGAGATGTTCCAACAAACAAAGTGAGTGTGGGCAAAACCATTGGGTGTAAAAAAGATGCAAAAATAGTCAAAGCCTTCAAATGACATACAAAGTCAATTTTCTTTTTCAACTTGGTGATAGAGCAAATGAATTTGAATTAAGGAATATGGCATAATAAATAAGTTGTGAATAGTCTTTGAATAAAGGCTTGTTGAACAATGCTTTCATAGGAAAATCATGTTTAGTTGAAACCCTATGAAATTTCTTTAAGCATTTGGGTTATCAACCATTTCAATATTCCTTGATTGAAAGTTTTTTTAGATGGTCCCATAGTAACTTGTAGAATGAGAACCATTGTTCATGGTTGAGAAAGTATGACTTCATCCAAGGCTACTGGATCCTAGGTTCTAATATGAGTATCAAATGTACAAGGTCAACTTCAATCAGCAATTTTAGTTTAATTGTGTAGAAGGAAAACTTGCAATAATTCGAAGACCTAAAATTTATTGATTCATGTTAACATGTGTGATCAATATTATAAACCTTAGTTCATTTAAAACAATACATATCCTACAATTTGGTTTCATATATATTGTCATGTATTGATAATAATATGTGTTATTAAGGTTCAAGATATAACAATTTTATAAATTGAAGATTCCTTAAAAGAAAGAGGAGAAAAGGAAAATGAAAATGAAAAAACCCAACTACAACACCCATGACAACAAGAAATGGAGGCTTCTTTTAAAACCATGAGCCCTTGTCATAAAATTTTAAAAAAAATTGTACCAGAAAAAAATATTTACTATTTTATAATAAGATTTTAATGTTCTTACAATTGACTGAGAAAAAAAAAAAAGTGTTTCTATACCAAAGGAAATAGTGTAAGGAGATGAAAGAAAAAACTTAGGGAAGAAAAACCCATGAATAATCATAACTACAATTTTCAATCAATGTTCTACTAGATTCATTTTAATGCCTCCATTACATGTCTATTTCCTTTGCTCGTTCATTGATAGTCTCTTTTAAAAATTGAATCATATCCTTAGGTACTCTTTTCGGTGGTTGATTCTCCTGCAAGTTCACAAGTAATGGTTGCATGCATGTGATTTCTACTTCACCATTGCATTATGTAATTAGTATGCCTTGCCACCCCTTTGATAAATGTTTTATTTAGCCTTCAAGATGGCTCAATAGCTAATGTATACTTTATATATATACATATTGGTATCTATTTATGAAAATAAGTTTTGATAAAATATCTGAAAGAATATTTTAGGATATGAGAAGCAAAAGTTTGCTAACTTAATCATAAATATCATACCAAGTAGGTAGAAATGTAAAGGGCAAATAATAAATAATGGAATAAGACTTAGAGTTCAAGTATAGAGATTAGGAGCCTAAAAATATGAGATATTTTGAGGGTTAAGCGTCATATTTGCTTTCTATTTCCTTAATAAATTCTCTATGGTGTATTGAGTTTGTTCTCTCATACATGCATATAAACATAATTGGACAAACCATTTTAAGACCTTTTATATGCTTATATATGTATTTATTTTTATCTTTAGGTTATTGCACTAACACAGTGATCAAGCCATCTTGTGGAAGAATTAAATGACCTCAAATATTGCAAGTTGTTGTTGTTGTTGTTGTTGTTTTTTATTATTATTATTATTTACAAAATGATCTCTTTAATTAAACATTGAATATTTAAGGCTTAATTGTTTTTTCCTAGAATAACGTTGATAAAAATTACAATATTTTAAAAGCATGTACAGAATATTTTTAGGTTTCTAATATAAGAACTAAAATCAATCTCTCGTCACTTATCATTGCTTTGTGTTTGAAAAGATTGAATTTCTTGGATTTTTTAAAATATCTTTGAATACAAAAATATCATCAACTTAAAGATGGATCAACAACCATAAATATAAAATTGTAGAATAAAATTGCAAGTGTCTAATTTTCAAGAATGTGTTATGGATAATATGCTTAACACTCGATCAGTTCTAGTTCATTGGAAGGAAAATGAGAAAAAGAACAAATATGCTTAAAATATTGGGTCATGAGACCATATTTTCCTTTTTTTTTTTCTTTTTTTCTTTTTTAATTTATGTATTTTACCTTCCCTTCATTTAGGTGTTGTTGATCAAATAAATTACAAGCTTTGAATTCATGAAAATGAAAAGTATTTGTTCCCTTCATTTAGAGGAATATGAGATAGAAAAATAAAAATATAATATTATGAAAAAGTTTAAAATATTTTTGTCAAAAAAGATATGGAAAATCTAAGAAAGTATATTTGTTAATTATTTAAATATAGTTTCTCCAATTTTCATGGATGACAAACTCAAAGAACCTTTATCACTATTTTCTTACAGCTTACAACTTTCATTGTATTGTTTGGAATCCCATTCTAAAAGTAGCTTCAAAGCTGTTCTTTTTATAGTGCTTGCTTTTCTCAAGAATTGAGCTTAGCCCTTTAACCAGCACTTATTGGGGGAATTCTTTCTAAGCCGACAAAGGCACTGTTTCACCTACTGACACCGTTCACTAACCGGTTAGATATATATATATATATATATATATATATATATATATATATATATATATATATATATATATATATATATATATTAATTATGATGAATATATAATTTTATTTTTTAAAAATTATAAATGCAAGTCTTGATTTCACTATGTTTTAGAAAATTTAGTAAGAATTTTTTCTTGAAAAAGGTTTTAAAACTAGTTTATATTTACAAAATTCAATAATTTCATCATTTTGTTTTACCAAAATGTTTAAACCTTTTAATAAATAGTGAATAACTTGATTAAAAAATTTATAGTTTTCTCTCTTGTAATAATTAAGATAAATTAAACTGAATTATTTTAAAAAAAAGATCACATATATATGTATATATTGTACAAAGTTTTCAATAAAAAAAACTAATTTTTATTAAGTTCGTAGATTTCCAGTTAAATTATTTTGCAAGGAATAATCTAGTTTACTTAATGTTTTAGCCTTTACAGGGTCGGTATGATAGGTTTTTGTTCAGTTTGGTGAAAGAAATCTCTCATTTCTTTCCTGTACAAAATATTTTCTTTGTCATCGTTCTTTGAATGAGTTGAAAATCATTATTTGGAGCCTTCTGCATCAACAGCTTGAGCTGACCCAAACAGGTACATGCCTTGCAACTCTCTCTTGCTGCTGCTAATCTCTTAGTGTGTGCTATCACCTATTTGGATGATTAGGGTTTCATATCTAATGAAGATGACTATAACAATGTTCCATCTGTGTCAAGTTATTCCATCTGTGTCAAGTTATTCTCACAATTTTGTTTTTTTTTTTGTCAAGTCATTTTTTTTTTTTTTTGGGTACAGTTTTAAGTGTAGGGTAGGGGTTTGCACTACATTGAAGGGGGGCAATATGCTAGTTGTAAAATTATTTTTATATGCTTATTCAAATTAATTCACGTATTTTTGTCTATATATATATATATATATAAAGATTAAATATTTTGAAAATATGTAAAATTTTAATTAATTTTATTTATATTTCAAATATTTTCAAGGTAAACCAAATATAAGAGAATAATATTTTTAAACATTGTTATTTCTTTACTCAATACTTTTCTTCTAAAACTAAGCATTAATCTCAAATAGTAAATAATTAACAATATAAACCTTGGAGGGGAAATGAGCTAAACATAATTTCATGTCCCAAATTTGAAAATAAAAATAACAAACAAAACAAAAACATTACATAAGATAGGCCTTACAAATTATTGTAAGTCTCAAAATAAAAGAAGAGTTAATTATTTTGCTAGAATGTAGAAAAGTATGGTATTACTCATTGTAGAGAATTCCAGTAAATCAGTTATTGATTTACGGAATCCTCCTTGATTGTAGGAGATATAGTTTAGGAGATACGATTTTCATTTGTACTTATCTTTCCTATTTTATCTGTATATTCAAACTCACTCTGTTTTGTATACGTCTATGTAAATGGAAACCTCAACCCCATAGAGGGTGGTGGTTTTACAAATATTCTTATGGTATCAGAGCTCTTTTGGATTAACCTCCTTGATCCCCTTATGGCCGATTCTTCCTTCTCTTTCAACACCATGATCCACATGGTTACTATTAAACTCTCCTCCGCAAATTATCTTCTCTGGCGAAATCAATTTCTCCCTCTTCTTCAATGTCAGAATCTCCTTAGCCATGTCGATGGTTCCATTGCAGCGCCTCCAATCACTATCGCCTCTGATTCTTCTTCCTCTCAACCGAATCCTAAATATGTGGAATGGCACCTTCAAGATCAACGCCTTATCAATCTCATCTTCTCTTCGTTGACTGGAGAAACCATGGCTGAAGTCCTTAGTCTCACCACTGCTCGTGATGTCTGGCTTGCTTTGGAAAATTCCTTTAGCCATATTTCCAAGACCCGTGAGCTTCGCATCAAAGATGACTTGCAACTCATCAAGCGTGGCACCCGAAGTGTTATTGAATACTCTCATTCATTTAAGGCTTTATGTGATCAACTCACTGCAATGGGTCGCTCGATTGATGATACCGACAAAGTTCACTGCTATCTCAGAGGATTGGTGATGCGACTCATGGTAGCTTAGCTTTAAAGGCGTATCAACAAAATTTATACCTTAGATACTATTACTAAAGTAGCCAAGCTACTATAGCATAGTGGTTCTAGGATCGTTCACTAGGAAGGGTTTTCGCAAACACAAGTGATATTCAAATTAGGAAAATAGGTGATTTTCTTATGGATGTTAGCTTTAAAAGAAGATGTAAATGTTTTAGAAAGATTTAAACTAATTTAAGCTAACATTAAAGACTAAAATGAAAGGGTGTAAAAACAAGTTTCTCAAAGATAGGATAGCTATGCTTTGGCTCTTATGCAAATTGGAAATCTCAGGATAGGCTCCTCGCGTTGGGGTTGCAACTATGGTGATGCTTGCTTCCCGAACCGGTATGGATTTAGCAAATCAAGTTTTAATCCTTTAAAATGGCAAAACAGATGGTAGTGAATTTCATCAATGGTTATTCACCTTAGACTTCCTTTGAATGGCTCGTAAGAGATAACTAATGGTCTAAAGCCAAAAGCTTACCAAATATTGGCAACTCAAAGTCATTCCAAGTGATAAACTCACCTTTCAATGGCCATTGAAATTGGTTCTAATGGATTAATGCAAAACTTGGAATTGAAAACCTCACCTTCCAATAGCTCGTAGGAGATAACTAATGGATAGAAATCCAAAAGCTTATCAAGTATTGGCCGTTGGAAGTTGTCCAATGGAAATAAAAACTAAACTTTGCATTAATGAACCATTAATGAAAAACAACTACCTTACCTTCCGGGTGCAAGAAATTTCCATGGGAATGCATCCAAGCCATCACATAACATCCATACTTTGAGAAACTTAAAAGGTTAGCCTCTCATCCTTGGGGATTTCATCCACCAAGGATGTTTGGCTACTAAGAAAATAGAAATGGAGAAGAAGAAACAGAGCAAGGCTCTGTGGTATATTTCAATATATATGGGTATATTACATAAATTTCTCCATATGTTTCAACGGATGCAAAGGAGTATAAATAGAGAAGTTTTTCCAACCTTCCTAGCTAAGAAATCTTATGATTGGTGGATTACAAGGAGAGGAATGGAAATTTATACAAAAATATCTAAAAGAAAAGATCTCGTGTGGAGTCGGCAAAACAGGGGAGGGGGTGTGCGAAATTCGCACACGTGATCAGGAGGTGTGCGAAATTCGCACACCATTTGCACACCATTCAGAAGGTGTGCGAAATTTTCGCACACCTGGAGCAGTTTTCTTCCGAAGGTCATAACTTCCTCCTTTCAGCTCCAAATCGTGCATGGTTTGAAGCGTTGGATTCTTGACTTCTTGAGCTTTGAAATGGTATATAGAATGTAGAAAATGGACTTCGGAAAGTGCTCCAAAAGTGCCAAAGAAGACTGCAGCTGCTGTCCTCTGTTTTCCTCCTTGCTTCTCTTTGCTTCTCTTTTGCTTTTCTTTGCTTCTCTTTGCTTCTCTCCTTTTGTTGGCTTGTCTAAGCAGCTCCTCCATCATTTGGCATGCTTGAATTGATTCATAAGCTGATATAAACATGTAAACTTGCCACAAAATGGTTAAAACCAATTACTAAGGACCTTAATGAATTAATTGGGTTAAATGAATATGATTACTACTCAAAGGTGCTTAAAACCATTATAATTAGGTCTACAAAATAGCACTTTTTGGTAGTAATCACACCCCCCAACCGACTCATTGCTAGTCCCTTAGCAATGGAGGAGATAAAAACTAAGTAAACCATAATATACATAAAAGGGATCATGCAAATCACTCCAAAAAATGATATGAGTGGCATGATTGGATCAAACTCTCACATGACAAGTCAAGGATATAAAACTCAATCATCAACAAGAGTCATCAAATAACTTACCTATCACAACATGCAAAGAGTGGGCATTATGCAAATTTGAGTATCAAAATAATTTCCACTCCCAAAGGACCAACACTTAATCTTCCACAAAAATCTATGTGTTATTTATTAGTTTCCGGATATAGTATGTCAAACTAATCTCTCCCCTCAACCTAGTTTTTTTTTCAAAGCTTAGCAAACTAATCAACCTCCAATAGGCTAAGAACGCACCTCTTTTCTTTCACAATTTTTTTCTTGTAGGAGTGCAAAGCTTAAAGGCATTCTTTTCTAAATTGTCCATGTAACGGGGGTCCATCGATGACTCCCAACCAATCAAGGTTTAGGGCATCAAGCTTTAAGGATTTTTCAACCACTAACTCCTCGGATTTCACCCCGGACTTTTGAGAATAAATTTTTAAATACCCAAGCACCTACAATATGTTAAACTCCACCTATCCACCCTTGTAACGAGCATTGAGGTCGATGACTCCCAACCAATTAAGGCTTAGGGCACCAGGTTTTAAAGATTTTCACCATATACCCCTCGGACCTTGCTCGGGTTTCAAGGCAAGCAAACATTTTTCTTTCTTTCTTTATTTTCTTCAAAGACTCATTGGCCTTTTATAAGGTGTCTCAACACTATTAAAATGAGGTCAAAGGTACCAAGTCTAAAATTTTCCTAAGTCAAGAGGGAAATAGTTCTTCATCTTATAATCGGAACCTATTGTGTTTAGTGTGTGGATAGCTTAAAGTGGAAGAACTAAGCTTGAATTCAATAGAAGTTTCAACAATTCATCAACTTTAGTAAGCATAATACAAATTCTAAGACTATGGCAATAAGATAAGAATTTAATTTCTCCCATTTACTTTTCAGAATTTTTCCTTAATAACCATGGAGACTAGAATAAAAACTAAAAAAATTTAAAATTAAGCAAAATGCAACTAAATTACCAAAATAACTTAGCATTTAATAACAAAAACTTCCTTCCTCAACTCTCCCCCCAACCAAGCTGAACATTGTCCTCAATGTGACAAAGCGATTAAAAAATAGGGAGGAAGTGGTACCTCCTGAGTGACATGGAGTCTGAGTCATGTAGGAGAAACCACATGTTTCAAAGAAAACATAAGAGTTAGTGAGTAGAGGAAATAGAAAAACGCCAAGTTTTAAACAAGAGTTGATGTCTATATATGATGTATCATCAGTAATACATCCAATTCCAAAATATAAGACATCAAAACATAGAATTGTCTATACTAATATATAAATACAAAAATTGAAGAGATGATCAAGTAATGGAAGGGTCCTGTGGAGTTGATGCATTTGTGGTGGCCTTCTGAGTGGGTTGGATCAGGACTTTGGCCTCTTTTCTGGTATTCTCCTTGGATGGCATAGTCTCCTCAACTGGAGCTCTCAGTTGGAGCTATGGGCTTTGATGGTTTAAGGAGGTTAGAAATGGAGTGAAAGGCTTCATGTGTGTGATCCCAGGGTGTGCGGGGCTCTTTGACTGCTCTGGGGAGCTGTGGCATAGCCTCCTCGGGTCTTAGGCATAATGGAGTAAAGAAATGAGGCTTAGAGGCTTAGGTTTGGGGAGGGTAGGGATGAAGAAGCTGAAAAATTCGCACCATGCAAGGGGTGGCACTATTCACCCGCCCAAATGCAAAATGGTGGCTCCTTCAAATGGCCATAACTTCTTCGTTTCAAATCCAAATCGCACACCGTTTGAACCACTGGACTCCTGACTTCCCAAGCTTCAAAAAGACATATGGAATGCATAATTTGAGCACCATAAAGTGCTCAAAAAACGTGTCCAACAGTAGCAAAAATGGATGGGGCTGCAACATTTCCGTTTAAGCTTTGCACAGTCGTCTTCAAACGGCTATAACTTCTTCGTTTCAACTCCAAATCTAGCACCGTTTGAAGCTATAGACTCCTGACTTCCCAAGATTTGAAACGAGATATTGTACGCATGAAATGAACTTCAGGAAGTGCTCCAAAAGTGGCTGTCATGACTGTCATCAAGGATGCTTCATGGCAAATTTCTTTTTGCTTCCCCTGTTTCCTTTGTTTCACCTCCATTTCGATTTTTGCAAGCATCGTACCTGCATGAACACTTCAAAACTCATCTCAAAAACATATTAAAACTAAATTAAAGCTAAGAATTCAAACTAAAACATGCATAAATTTAAAGAAAGCATAGAATTTAAATGAAGCTGATAGCATGTACCCCAAAAAGAAGATGAACTATTTAGCTCATCCTCACTCACACACCCACTTCATGCTGAATTCCCCCTGGATCCCAAACAAAATTGGCATCCTTACCATTTGGTCCAAGGGAATTCGTTTCTCTTCTCTTCCCTGGAGAAGTGGATGCTTTAAAGGATTCAGGTAACCCTTTATCATCTTGAACCTTATGATTTTCAATGGAAGGTTGGTCCATAGAGTTGTCATAGCAATCCCCCACCAAAGTGTCGATCTTCAACACTTTCCTTGATCTTTTTGCATTGGTTCCTTGAAGGTTATGGTGGGGTTGAGGAGGAAGCTTCCTTTTCTCCCTTGCTATGTCGAGATTGGTGAGCTTCTCAATGGAGTCTTGAACTTTTTCTATCCTTAGTGATAGATCATTATAAACCTCCTCCATTCTTACATTTATTGAACTCTCCAAATTATCAATCTTTTCATTAAGATGAGAGTTGATCTTTTGTTGCTCACCTACAAAGTCCTCCATGACTTTGCTTATCTTCAAAATGGCTTGCTCCAATGAAGATGTACTCATTGATGGTTGAGGTTGAGGTTGGGTTGTAAGGTTGGGATAGTTATTCCAACTTGAGGTGTAGGAGCTTTGGTAACCGCACATGTCTCTCATAGTTGGAATGGTAGGGCACTCCCCTACCGTATGCTCATATGAATCATCTCCATTCAAAGCATACTTACTACCCCATTGGCTTTGTTGAACTTGCCTTTTCCCTAATTCAATCCGATCCCTCATGGATAGGTATGCGAATTTGTCCTTCGGTTGATGTTGAGAACTTTGATCACTACCCCATTGGCTTTGTTGAACTTGCCTTTTCCCCAATTCAATCCGATCCCTCATGGATAAGTATGCGAATTTGTCCTTCTCATGATCATAATGAGAGCTTTGATCTTCATGTGGAATTTCCATTTCTAAAAAAAATGATATTCAACTAAGGCTCTTTTCTTCAACTTGTACCAGGGTTCTCTCTTGGTCTCGAATCCAACAAGGAAGCACAAATTGAAATTAAAACAAAAATAAAAGAAAAGAGAATAAAAAAAAATTAACTAAACAAAAACTAAACTAAAAAAAATTATAAGAAAACTCACCAAACTTGTGATGAAGATCACAAGTTACCCTTAATGGTTGCTTCACTGTGCTTGTGGCACCTTCCCCGGCAACGGCGCCATTTGATGCGACTCATGGTAGCTTAGCTTTAAAGGCGTATCAACAAAATTTATACCTTAGATACTATTACTAAAGTAGCCAAGCTACTATAGCATAGTGGTTCTAGGATCGTTCACTAGGAAGGGTTTTCGCAAACACAAGTGATATTCAAATTAGGAAAATAGGTGATTTTCTTATGGATGTTAGCTTTAAAAGAAGATGTAAATGTTTTAGAAAGATTTAAACTAATTTAAGCTAACATTAAAGACTAAAATGAAAGGGTGTAAAAACAAGTTTCTTAAAGATAGGATAGCTATGCTTTGGCTCTTATGCAAATTGGAAATCTCAAGATAGGCTCCTCGCGTTGGGGTTGCAACTATGGTGATGCTTGCTTCCCGAACCGGTATGGATTTAGCAAATCAAGTTTTAATCCTTTAAAATGGCAAAACAGATGGTAGTGAATTTCATCAATGGTTATTCACCTTAGACTTCCTTTGAATGGCTCGTAAGAGATAACTAATGGTCTAAAGCCAAAAGCTTACCAAATATTGGCAACTCAAAGTCATTCCAAGTGATAAACTCACCTTTCAATGGCCATTGAAATTGGTTCTAATGGATTAATGCAAAACTTGGAATTGAAAACCTCACATTCCAATAGCTCGTAGGAGATAACTAATGGATAGAAATCCAAAAGCTTATCAAGTATTGGCCGTTGGAAGTTGTCCAATGGAAATAAAAACTAAACTTTGCATTAATGAACCATTAATGAAAAACAACTACCTTACCTTCCGGGTGCAAGAAATTTCCATGGGAATGCATCCAAGCCATCACATAACATCCATACTTTGAGAAACTTAAAAGGTTAGCCTCTCATCCTTGGGGATTTCATCCACCAAGGATGTTTGGCTACTAAGAAAATAGAAATGGAGAAGAAGAAACAGAGCAAGGCTCTGTGGTATATTTCAATATATATGGGTATATTACATAAATTTCTCCATATGTTTCAACGGATGCAAAGGAGTATAAATAGAGAAGTTTTTCCAACCTTCCTAGCTAAGAAATCTTATGATTGGTGGATTACAAGGTGAGGAATGGAAATTTATACAAAAATATCTAAAAGAAAAGATCTCGTGTGGAGTCGGCAAAACAGGGGAGGGGGTGTGCGAAATTCGCACACCTGATCAGGAGGTGTGCGAAATTCGCACACCATTTGCACACCATTCAGAAGGTGTGCGAAATTTTCGCACACCTGGAGCAGTTTTCTTCCGAAGGTCATAACTTCCTCCTTTCAGCTCCAAATCGTGCACGGTTTGAAGCGTTGGATTCTTGACTTCTTGAGCTTTGAAACGGTATATAGTATGTAGAAAATGGACTTCGGAAAGTGCTCCAAAAGTGCCAAAGAATACTGCAGCTGCTGTCCTCTGTTTTCCTCCTTGCTTCTCTTGCTTCTCTTTTGCTTTTCTTTGCTTTTCTTTGCTTCTCTTTGCTTCTCTCCTTTTGTTGGCTTGTCTAAGCAGCTCCTCCATCATTTGGCATGCTTGAATTGATTCATAAGCTGATATAAACATGTAAACTTGCCACAAAATGGTTAAAACCAATTACTAAGGACCTTAATGAATTAATTGGGTTAAATGAATATGATTACTACTCAAAGGTGCTTAAAACCATTATAATTAGGTCTACAAAATAGCACTTTTTGGTAGTAATCAATTGGGCACTGACTTTGCTAATTTTTCTACTGCCTAGATGTCTCTCACCCCATTACCAGCTTTCAAAGACTTGGTTCCCAAAGCCGAAAGCTTTGAGATCTTCCAAAAGTCACTCAGGTCCTCTTCCCCTGTTTCTTCTGCTGCTTTTACTGCCACCAAAGGTCCTTTTTCTCCATCTCGGGGTGGTAGCAACTCCAAGTCTTGTCGTTCTCGCGGCGGCTACAATGGAGGCCATGGTCATGGACATGGTAAACGAGGCTCCTATACCCCTCGATGTCAAATCTGCAAGACTGAAGGCCACACTACTGATCGTTGTCGTGGCCGTTATGAACCTACTGATTGCGTGCCCAGCTGGTGTACCTTGATTTTGGTCCTCAGATAGGAGTAATCAACAAAATTTTTAACCTATATCACCATGTGCTAGGATAGCCTCAGCTAGTATAGCATAGTGGCTTTAGGATCATTCACTGGGAAGGGTTTTCAACTTACAACTGATAACAATTCAAAGTTGAATTGATGCTTTTTCATTTCAAGGTTAGCTTTAAAAGAAAACATAAACTTTGATTTAAAAAGAATTGGTTTTAGGCTAACTAAAAAGAAAGTAATGGGAATTACTTATAAAGAAAAGTGTTTCTTGGAATTTTAGGTTCACTGGGGTTAGGCTCCTCATGCAAAAACAGAGTTCCGGTCACTTGAATCTTTTCCTCGCATTAGAGAATTAACATATAGTTAATTCTCTAACTGATGTGGTACAGATGCTTCCCTTTATTAGATTCAAACACTAAATCCCTCTCACTGATTCATCTTGCAATGGCTCATGCCTCTCACCTAGCATTTACCATTCAAGGTGATCATTAACCTTGGATTTCCCTTCTCAAGCTCGCAAGAGATAACTAATGGATGTCTCCTTAGAGTCCAAAAGCTTACCAAGTGTTGGCAATTCTAGAAAATCCTACCTTTAAGTCACCTCCCAAAGGCTCGCAAGAGATAAACTAGTGCATCTCAATGGACCGATATCACTTGCCTTACCAAGTGTTGGCCCAGTTGATTTGAAGGCGTTTTAAGTTAACTAAAAACATAGAAACCATTAACGGGTTACACTTTCTCTTCATTAACAGCTGAAGCAACAAAACTACCAATTCTTGCACTCGGCACCTTACCCAGCTACCTCAGCTCCAAGAGACGAAAAGTCTAGCCACTCATTCTCTGAGGAAACATCCTCAGAGCTTGTTTGGCTAGTAAGAAAAATACAATAAAAAACGGGTAGGTAAGGCAGAGCAAAGCCCTGTATATTACTTCCTTCAAAACTATACAAAAGGTTGTCTCTGAGAACAAGCTCTCGAGATATTTGTGTAATAAAAATTACAAACAATATATATATGAGGTTATTCACCCTTTGTTCTTACTTACTAACTAAGGAATCCTATGATTGGTGGATTACAAGGAGAAAATGGGGATTTAAACAACAAATATCTGAAGAAAAAATCTAAAAGTATCGGTCGCAAATATCTGGAAGCACTCAAGAGGATTTCGCAGGCATGCAAGATGGCTGCGAAATTTCACAAGCTGAAGGTCTCCATTTCGCAGCCAAAGGCTGATTTCACAACCTGCGAAATTGGCCTTTAGCTTGATGTGATTGGATTCCAATGGCTATAATTTCTTCATTTCAACTCCGATTTGCACACTATTTGAAACCTTGGATTTCTGACTTCCCAAGCTTCGAAATGACATATAGTATGCATGAAATGGCTTCCAGGAAGTACTCCAAAAGTGTCCAACAGTTTCTATCCTCTTGAATTCTTCATGTTAGATTTCTCTCTTTGCTTTCCCTCCTTGCATTCATGATTTACTTTTGGAAAAAGACTACAAAGCTTCAAAGCTTAGGTTCTTCATGTTAATGAGATTCCAATTGCTTTGCCATGGATTCCATAGAACTCTCCTCAATCTTGGATTGCTTTGGTGATAAAAAATACTATCAAAAACACCAAAACTTACACAATTTGATTAGAAACGATTGCAAAGGTACTTAATATGCTAATTGAGTTAAAAGGTAATAACTACTACTTAAAAGTGTTTAAAAGAGTTAATTACAAGCTACAAAATAACACTTTTTGAGTAGTAATCACCTACCGAACCTACGAGGCAGCTTGCTAAAGCTTTCAACACATCCTGTTCTCTCTCAAATGGTTCGAAGTTCGATTGATTCAATGATACTAGTGTTTCCACTCACATGACACATGACCCTTCTTAGTTGGACAAGGTTGAGCCCTATCATGGTAAGGATTGTGTAATAGTGGGAAATGGTGCTTCTCTTCCTATTACTCACACTGGCACACTCTCTACCTCTTCCAATTTTAAACTTTTGGATGTTCTTATTGTCCCTCGTCTTACCAAAAACTTGTTGTCTATCAGCAAATTGACCTCTGATTTTCCTCTCTCTATCACTTTTTCTCATGATAATTTTGTTGTACAGAATCGAGTAACAGGACTGGCGGTGGCAATCGATAAACGAGCAGGTGGTCTTTATGTGCTGGAACGTGGCAACTCTGCATTTGTTTCTGTCCTTCAAAATAAAAATTTACATGCTTCCTTTAAATTATGGCATGCTCTCCTTGGTCATGTAAATTGCTCTATTTTATCTCTCTTGAATAAAAAATGACAATTATTTATTACCTCTTTATTGCCTAATCCATTTCTTTGCTCTACTTGTCAACTCGCTAAGAGTCATCACTTGCCTTTTTCCCTAAATAATACTCGATCTAATGTTGCTTTAGGCCTCATTCATTGCAATTTTGGGGTCCCGCTCTCGTCAAATATAATTTGGGATTTACCTATTATGTATTATTTCTCGATTACTACTCTCAATTTACTTGGCTTTATCCTATGAAATTAAAATCTGATTTTTTTTATATTTTCCTTAAATTTCAAAAATTGGTTGAAAATCAACACTCCACCAAAATCAATATTTTTCAAAGTGATGGTGGCGCCGAATTTACAAGCAATCGGTTTCAATCTTATCTTCGACAATTTGGCATCCACCACCAAATGTCTTGTACGTACGCTCCTTTCCAAAATGGTAAAGCTGAACGCAAACATCGTCATGTGACGGAAACGGGTCTTGCTCTCCTCTTTCAGCACAGCCACCTACATTATCAACCGATTGCCTATGCCGGTTCTTGGTAGTCTTTCACCTTTTGAAGTTTTATCTGGTAAACCTCCTAATTATGGGAATTTTCATCCCTTTGGCTGCCGAGTTTACCCATGTTTATGTGATTACGCACCTCACAAATTTTCTCCTCGTAGCTTATGGTGTATTTTTCTTGATTATAGTTCCTCACATAAAGGCTTCCGTTGTTTTGACACTACAATCTCTCGCACATATATTACACGGCATGCTCGATTTGATGAGAATTTTTTCCCATTTTCAAATACTTCTAGTCCTGCTTCTATTTCTGCTATTGGTTTTTCAAATTTTTATAAGCCTTGCTACCTTGAACCACCTTCTAGCACATCATCTTCTATTACTACGCAGGTCTCTACTACCCCTCCTTGTAATTTTTGTGCAGATGACTCTATTGTTGAGCCCTTGCAGGTTTCTTCTTCTGCTACCTAGTCCACGTCTCCTTTAGTTGCAGTCTTGCCCACCCCTGTATCTGCTACAGACTTGGCTCCTTTTGTAATTCCCATGGACCATATTCCTGCCACTACTTCATCAGCTCCTTTCAGCTCTCATCCCATGATTACTTGTGCCAAATCTGGAATTTTCAAGACACAACATCCTGCTCATCTCAGCTTTGTGCAGTCTACTCCATTGATTCATGCACTACTTGCCACCTTTGAGCCTAAGGGATTTAAATCCACTACTAAAAACCCAGCTTGGCTTGCTGCCATGGATGATGAAATGAAGGCGCTTCAAATAAATCACACTTGGGATCTTGTTCTTTGGCCCTCCAATGCTAATATAGTCAATTCCAAATGGGTTTTTTCAACTAAATTTCTTTTTGATGGATCCATTGAGTGCTTCAAAGCGCGTCTCGTGGCAAAGGGCTACACTCAACTTCCCGGTCTTGATTACAATGACACCTTCAGCCCTGTGGTCAAAGCCTCCACAATTTGTGTTGTCCTCTCTCTCGTCGTGTCTCACAAGTGGCCCTTACGTCAACTTGACATAAAAAATGCCTTTCTCAATGGCATTCTTCATGAAACTGTCTACATGGAGCAACCCCCGGGCTATGTTGATCCTCGGCATCCCCTTCATGTTTGTAAATTAAAGAAGGCACTCTACGACTTGAAACAAGCACCCTGTGCTTGGTTTCAACGTTTTAGTTCATTTCTACTATGACTTGGTTTTTCTTGTAGCTGCGCAAACACTTCTTTATTTGTCTTTGATTGGCAGGATGATTTTATTTATCTCCTCCTTTACGTTGATGATATCATACTCATTGGGAATAACTCTCGTCTCATCAATTGATTTATTTCCCAGCTACACTCCGAATTTGCTGTCAAGGATTTGGGCCCGCTGACTTATTTTCTTGGACTTGAGGCGTCTTCCATCCCAGACGGCCTTTTCTTCAGCCAAGTTAAATATGCTACTGATTTCCTGGCTCGTGCTGAACTGTTAGACAACAAACCTGTTACTATTCCCATGATTGTCTCTCAACGACTATCTTCTGAAGGTGCTCCATTTGCCGATCCGACTCTCTATTGTTCCTTAGTGGGTGCTTTGCAATATTTAACCATTACAGGTCCTGATCTTGCCCATTCAGTCAACTCTGTAAGTCAGTTTTTCATGCACCTACTGATGTTCACTTTCAGGCAGTCAAGCGAATCCTTCGCTACGTAAAAGGCACACTTCATTATGGTCTCAAGTTCACTTCATCCTCTTAAATGGGCTTAGTTGCATACTCGGATGCCGATTGGGCTGGCTGCCCGGACACTAAACGCTCCACCTCTGGCTACTCGATTTTTCTTGGTAATAATCTTGTCTATTGGAGTGCTAAGAAACAACCCACAATTTCTCGTTCAAGCTGTGAATCCGAGTACCGTGCTCTTGCCCTTACTGCAGTTGAAGTTTTATGGCTCACTCATCTTCTACGAGATCTTCGAGTTACTTTAACTCATCGACCTCTTCTTCTTTGTGACAACAAGAGTGCAATTTTTTTTAGCCCCAATCCCCTGTCCCACAAGCACGCCAAGCACATCAACCTCAATTATCATTATCGTCGTGAGCTCGTTGTTGCTGGCACCCTTCGTCTTCAGCATGTTCCGTCCCACTTACAACTGGCCGACATCTTCACCAAGAGTGTCTCACGAGATCTTTATGTCTTCTTTCAATCCAAGCTTCGAGTTTGTGTTAATCCCACTCTTAGCTTGTGGGGGCTGTAGAGAATTCTAGTAAATCAGTTATTGATTTACGCAATCCTCCTTGATTGTAGGAGATATAGTTTAGGAGATACGATTTCCATTTGTACTTATCTTTCCTATTTTATCTGTATATTCAAACTCACTCTGTTTTGTATACATCTATATAAATGGAAATCCTCAACCCCACAAAGGGTGGTGGTTTTACAAATATTCTTACTCATCATATTGTTGAATAGAAGTTTTAGTGCTTTTTTATTTTATTTTTTTATTTATTTAAACCTTGTTTGAATTGACTTCTGTTTACCAGAATAAAAACTTTTATGTATGTTTGAATAATTGTAATCAAATCATTGTAGTTTTACAAAGTGCCTGATTAGAAGCGAAGACAATATTTCTCGTGTTGCTTTTTGTAACGAACCCTTTTTATTTATCATGTGGAAAAAAGAAAAGTCCCATTAGAACCATAGCTCTAGCATTAGTCTTTGAGAGCAAAATGTGGTCCATGAAAATTTCATTATCCTTGATTTTTTTATTTTTTTATTTTTTATTTGGAAAAAGTGTGTTTTCCTATTAGCAAATGGGAACCATCTTCACATATTTTAAAGTTTGTAATTCCAAAAATGCCCTCCACCTTGTTGGCTAAGCCTCCCACATGTGAAAAAAGAAAAAAGGAAGAAAACATTCCCAAAAAAAATCTAGCGTTAACCTCTCCTCTTCTGCCCTCTTCTGTTTTTTATATTTAAAATCCCAGGAAACTCTAACCTCTCCACTTTTGCTTAAAAAATTGCAAAATTCTACAAAGCACTAATGTCTTGATTACTACTCAAAAATTTCTATTTGATAGCCTTTAATTAATCCTTTTAAACACTTTTGAGTAGTAGTTAGTGCCTTTTAACCCAATTAGCATGTTAAGGTCCCTTTCAATCAATTCTAATCAAATTGTGTAAGTTTTGGTGTTTTTGTTGGTATTTTGATCACCAAAGCATTATGAGATTGAGGAGAGTTTTATGGAATCCTTGGCAAGCAATGGGAAGCTTAGAGGCATGAAGAATCAAAGCTTTGAAGCACTTTTGCCATAGCAAAGTGGGAATGCAAGGGAAAGCAAAGAGAATCCAGCCATGAAGCATTCTTGATGACAGTCACTGCAGCCACTTTTGGAGCACTTCCTGAAGTCCAAATTATGCATACAATATGTCATTTGAAAGATTAGGAAGTCAACAATCCAATGCTTCAAACCGTGTGCAATTTGGAGCTGAAATGAGGAAGTTACAGCCTTTGGAAGACAACTGCTCCAAGCTGAAGGAAGGATTCAGAAAAGTGCTGCGGAATCAGCCTTTTGTTGCGAGATATTTCGCAACACTTTTGCACAGTGCTATGGATTTCCCCTGAAGCTTCACGCCGCGATGGAAGCCAAACACCACAAGATGGAAGTCCACTTTGCAAAGGTGTTGAATCAGCTGGTTGCTATGAAGAAATTTCGCAGCCCTTCTTGTGCACCTACGAAATTTCGCAGACCTCACTTTTCACCTGCGAAGTGGTCCTTAGTGCTTCCCGATATTTGTAACCGACACTTGGAGATATTTTTCATTAGTTTTTTGTTGCCTAAATGCCCAAATTCTCCTTGTAAGTCACCAATGATAGGATTCCTTAGTTTTCAAGTTAGGAATTTGGCAAAAATATCTATGGAATAGCTATCACTGTAATTTTGGTTTTAAAAGGGAGCCCGAGGAGCCTGTTCGGAGGGTGTTAGAGTGATGAACCTTTTGTAAATTTCAAAGGAAGAAATACACAGAGCTTGAGCTTGAGCTCTGCTTTACCTTCTCACTTTGATTGTGTTTTTATTTTTTTTACTAAGTTATGCACTCTCTGAGGAGCTTTCCCCAGAGAATGAGTAACTAAATCTTTTAGTTCCTTGGAGTTAAGGTTGCCGGGAAAGGTTCCAAGTGCAAGAATCAGAAGCTTTGTGGTTTCAGCTATGAATGAAGAGTAAGTGTGTCCCATGAATGGTTTCTACATTTTTAGTTGACTTAAAACGCCTTGGAATCACCTGGGCCAACACTTGGTAAGGCAAGTGATCTCTAACCATGGAGATGCACTAGTTTACCCCTTGCGAGCCTCTAGTAGGTGACTTGAAGGTAGGATTTTCTAGAATAGCCAACACTTGGTAAGCTTTTGGACTCTTAGGAGACATCCATTAGTTACCGCTTGCGAGCTTTTGACGGGTAATCCAAGGTTAAAGATCACCTTGAATGGTAAAGGCTAAGTGAGAGGCTCAAACCATTGCAAGTTGCATCAGTGAGAGAATTAAAGCTGAAATCCAATTGAGGGATGCATTTGTGCAACACCTGTTAGAGAATTGACTTTAAGTTAATTCTCTAATGTGAGGAATTGAACCAACTGACCGGAGCTATGCTTTTGCATGAGGAACCTCCCCTGTATACCTGAATCTCCAAGGAATGCTTTTCTTCTTAAGTTATTTTCATCACTTGTTGTGTTGTTAATCTAAATCCAAACCTTTTTCAACTAAAGTTTGTGTTTTATTTCTTAAGCTAATCTTGAAATGAAACAGCACCAATTCACTTTGAATTGGTATCATTTTCAACTTGAGTACCCTTCCCAGTGGAACGATCCTAGAGCCACTATGCTATAGTAGCTTTTTATTTGCTACCCTAGTTCATGGTGTTATAGGTTAAAAATTTTGTTGATTACTCCTGCCATCAAGGAGCACCAGCTGGACACAAATCAGCTGAGACACCAATTAGGCATGAATCATGTCTCTTCTTCTTCCTCTCAGTCTCAAACCTACGATTCTTAAATCCACATACCATCATTAATCAGGCCTTTTTAGAGCTCGTAGTCACTGCCACATTCACTCTCGAAGCTTCACTTTGTTGTCGAGCGGTAAAATATTGTTCCCAATACCATCCATCTTCAAATAACCGTACATACACAAAATCCTAGCATAAACGGTTTCTCATTCTAGGAATGGTGATTCTCAAATTTGTCTTCCTCAATTTAAGCATACCAAACCAAGACCAACCCAAACCAAACAGCTCCCTCCATTGTTTTTTAGAGCTACAATCTAGAGTATAAAATATCTATAAATAAGGATCAAGAAAATAAAATTCTTTTTCTCATGAAAATTTATGAAATGAAAAACAATTATCTCCATCTACTTAGTTGCATAGCAATTATATAAATATGTATTCGTTACTAAAGCAATTCAACTAGATTGTTATACCATAGAGCTGAGAATACTACTCAACTCTTCCAAAACATTCTTATATCAAACTATTTGAATTTGCATTTTGAATTCGAATTTACATACACTCTTGTTTTCCTGAATGATAAATCTCAATCACCTTATTGTCATCCTCAATGGGGAGGGGGTGTTTCCATCTATTCCCATCAATGGTAATATGGATGTGGCTGACTGCACTATTGTAAAGCTCACCGGATTGTCCCCACCTGAATCGGAAAGTAAAAATAAATCATATCTTAATAGATTTTATTCTTTATAGTCTTGATCACTATTATGACATAATAAAAATTAGGACAGATTAATTTCCTAAACTAAAATAAGATCAGATTTTCTCTATGAGATGACTTTGTTTATCATGAAACCATGTAATTAATGAGTAATAGGTATTTGATTAACATTAAATATTTCTACAATTGAAAATTATTGATAAATATTATTGAATCGATGGTGTATCCTTGCAAACTATGAGTTATTCCACACCTAAATAGCTAGGGTTATACAATAGAAAAAATTGCTTCAAGTTATTTTAATCAACCAATCTTTCAATTGAAAATTAAGAATTAACTTGTCACCATGGGTGTAGAAGTTGTCAATCTAGAATATAAATGCATAGTATTAGTGTATTTTGGTTAGTTGACAATTTTATTCAATTCTTACTTATTAGATACAACTTGTCTTAATGGTTAAGAAAACTTTAATCTTCTATGGAATTGAAATCATGAAGGTGCAAAGTCGTCTAATTCTAGGTAAGTATGTATTTATGATTGGTAAAACTTTTTGAATAACTAATACAAGAAATTAGGATGAAAATTACTTTATGTTTTCTAATTTGGTTTCTATTTCTTTTTTAATTCCAGAAGTTGTTTTTGAAGTTTTAAAATCTTTTTTATTCTTAAATTGTAGTTTGATTTAAGAAAGGATTTTTGGAATGTTTTAAAATTTGGAAACTCTCCTAATTGGTTACTAGGGTTTTTGGAATGTTTTATAATTAGGAAATTTTTCATAATGGAAGTCTCAGGTGTTTCAAATATAAAAAGATTTGTTTAATTGAAAATTATGGGACTCCAAGAAAATTCCAAGTGAAAGAGCCCTAAGAGAGCAACTACCATCTCAAAGCTTCATCCTCCAACTCTCAAACTTTTCAAGATCACTCTTGAAAGTACATCTAGGTTTCAACAAAAGTTTGGACTTGAATGACTAAACCTCGATAAGAGCTTTAAGGGATTCATTAGGAGCACATGGGAATGCTTTACCGGGAATGTGGAAGATAGGTGGTGTTGCGGATCTAAGACCCTAGGGAGTAGGCATATTCAGTCAAGTAAAACTATGTACTATCTTTTCAAATTTAGTGAATCATTTACGGTTGAGAGACCACCTGTGGTTTTCACACTTAGTAGGTTGTTAGGTGGTTTTCTTATGTTATACCTAATGTATTGTTAGAATCAATTTTATTTATCTGTGCTTGAAATTTTTACTCACTAAAAAATTAATTTAAAGGGACAAACTAAGTAGGTAATTAAGAATAAAATTTGGGGATTAATTGAAGGACTATCTATTCACACACCCTTTGGTAGTTATATTACATCAAGACTAAATATAAAATTTCTTTTGCATAGTAGTATTATTGGTTAGCCTTTAGGTTTCCATAATAAATTTTTACTCGTTTTCTTATTTGATTACTTATTTAATATACTAGTATGAATATTGATTACTACTCAAAAAATGCTCTTTTATAGCTTGAAATTAATTGTTTTAAACACTTTGAGTAGTAGTTAATACTTTTTAACTCAATTGGCACATTAAGGAACCTAGCAAGGGTTACTTATCAATTTTTGGCTAGTTTTGGTATTTTTGGTAGCTTTTTTATCATTGAAACAAGCAAAGAATGAGGGAGAATTTTGTGCAATCCATGGCAATGCAAGTTGAAGCTCAAATACATGAAGAATCCGAGTTTTGGAACACTTCATAGCCCTTTGCCAAGCTTGGCAATAGGTTGTCAAGCCAATCAAAGATGTAAGGAAGAAAACCAGAGGAAGAAATCCAACATGTAGCAATTTCGCATGTCTATGCGAAATCAAGAGGAGGAGCAACTGCAGGACTGAGTGAAGGACAATTTCGCACACCCTACGAAACCACAAGATGCAGCAAAAATGAATTTTGCACACCATGCGAAATCTTCCTATGCACCGACTCTGTTAGATTTTTATCTCTAGATTTTTGTGTAAATTACTATTTTCTCGTTGTAATCAACCAATGATAGGATTTCTTGGTTAGGAACTATAAAGAGGGGGTTGGAAAAACCTCTATAAAAAAGATCTTTTTGTATAATCTTTAAAAATAGATGACACTGGTAATTCCCGTAGGAAGAAATATACAGAGCCCTTGCTCTGCCTTTCCTTCTCATTTTGTTTTCATTTTTCTTTCTAGCCAAACAACCTCTGAGGATGATTTCTCAAGGGATGAGTGGCTAAGTTTTACGTTTCTTGGAGTGATGGAAACTAGGTGAAGGACTCAGATGCAAAAGTGGGAGTTTTCCTTGCTTTAAATGAAGGTAGTTGTTAACCATTAATGGTTTTTATTTCAAGGTTTAGCTTTAAATCCCTTAGAATCACCTTGAATGGCCAATACTTGGAAAGCTTTCCAGATTCTATGGATGTTTATTGCTATATCCATGGATGTCCATTAGTTATCAAGTACGAGCCATTGGAATATGGTTCAAGGTGAGAATCACCTTGAATGGTCAATACTTGGTAAGCTTTTCGAATTCTATGGATGCTTATTGCTAGATCCATGGATGTTCATTAGTTATCAAGTACAAGCCATTGGAAGGTGGTTCAAGGTGAGGGTCTTTAGTGTTTGAAGCCATTAATGGGAAGCAACTACCATTTTTCATGAACCCTTTGGATCAAATCTTAATTGCTAAATACAAAACCGGTTCGGGAGATAACCATCTTTTATGTTATTGTCCCCAATGCGAGGAAAAGATTCGGAATCTCCCCCTTTGCCTAAGGAATCCGATCCTAGTGACCTAAAGCTCCAAAAGACATTCTCTTTGTAGTTAACTTAAATTTTTATTTTTGCTTAACTTAAAATCAACTTTTTCAACCACAACTCCATTTTCTTTAAAAGCTAATTTTCATAAGGAAAAGCACAATTTCATTACCTTCACTAAAGTCACTTATATGAAGAAAACCCATCCCTGTGGACGATCCTAGAGCCACTATACTATAGTAGCCATGCTACCCTAGTGTAAGGTGATTTAGGTTTTATAAATTTTGTTGATAACAGCCGTCTGGCGCAAGAATCAAATGGCATCATTGCTGGGGACGAATCAATTATCCAAATATAAATTAAGACTTCATATTTGTAAGTTTGTTTTATGAAAATCCTTGAGTTCAAACACTTTAAAACATTACCTAGTTCCAAGTTTAAGGAAAATATAAGTGCATTCTAACTACCTGTGCAAAACATTCCCCTTGAACTTTTGAAGGAAGAAAATCATCTCCACACCATGCATCTCTAAAACAGATAACTTTAAGAATCTCATCATTTACAAAAGGATCTTTAAATTTCTTCTATACATCAAAATCAACTATGATTCTTCAGTGAGACATCTAATGATGAGATCATAAGGTTGGCTTGTTACAACCATAAGAATAAATCACTCTTCTCTTTGGACATAAAAGAGAACATTTAAGAAAGAGAACTTACATATTTTTTTTTTATTTTTTTTTACATTGGGTTTATCAGGAAAGCAAGGTAAGTTAAGGTGAACGATTGACCTGATGCTACATACAAGAGAAAGAAGTCACAATGTTGATCAATCAAGTACAACCTACATAATATGAAAAACCTTTGTTACCTTAATATATGATAGTTATAATAGCACAAAGACAGGGTTCCACTTAGCAGCGAAGAGGTTCATTATCTAAAAAACTCAAGCTTTTGGGATTAATTATTAGTTTATTATGAATTTAAAGTCATTTTAAGAAGATACCCTATTTTTGTAACTTTCCTTTCCACTTATTTGTTTTCTTTTAACAAATAGTCTCTGTTTCTATTGTTATTACGTCTTGTTATCAACTTTCTTTAAATGCCAACATCATATATCTTTTATCAATCAAAGTAGATCATCAAATTCATCAACTATGGCAATCTCAAATTCTTCACTCAAAGGTTATGACCTTGTTGGCTATGTTACTAGAGCATTTTCTTCTCTTCATCAATACACCATATCTAAAGATAATATAAAGAACTTGAATATCAAACTATACATGGCCTAAAAAAAAAAATGAAATTCTATATCTTTTTAGATAGATACTAGTACTACTCTCTAAATCCTTACACATGTTGATCTCCTTACCACACAACTTATTTGACATGCTATTGAATGCCAATTTTTACTTTATTCATGTGCAATTATCAAAATTTTTTATGGTGATTTTTAAACATGCATTAATACAAGGTATTAAAAAATTTGGTGAATTTATCTTAAACATGTAAAAATACTTATTATATGATTTGTCTAAGTTATACATGAATCCAATCTTCAACAAATGATTTCTATAGTCTTCCATATGAACATAACCTCAACATTTACAAACTGTATCACCATTTTAATGATACTTCAATGGAATGTTTGTAAGTTCACTTATGATCCTTTGAAAACACTTATAACAACTATGTATAGAATAACACAACACCATTTTTGTGTGTTGATATTCCTTTTAATTTTGAGAGCACTATTCTTCATAAAATACTTCTGAACAAGGTTATTAATCTCATTTCAAGGTCATGGCAGAAATTCAAGAGGTAAAGGACATTGTTGTTGTTCTCAGAATGCTTTCAATTAACTATAGGTTGTTTACCACACTATATGCACCAAATAGGCCTGCTCAATTTTATGACATCTATAATGTTATGACAAGTATGCGTTCTTATCCATATCATCGCTTTCCTTAAGCTAAACCTCTTTTGAATTTGATATCTCAAATTTTGGTAAGTTGTTGGAAGGTTTATGAACAACATGTAAAGTTAAAGTGGTTGAACATAGTAATTCACCTCAATCTTATTATCATCCACTTGTACTATGGAGTCCAAGGTACTTATTTGACCATTGTATTCCATTCTAGAGATACTTAGAAATGCAAGTCCATCATAGCCATTTACACATTCATGTGACTAAGCATTGAAGTTATAGTTCAAGTAAGCTTAGTTGAAAATTATAAATTAAAATATAGTAGCATTTTATATTTACTTGTGGGGTATGCTTATGTCCTTCCACTCTCCTTATTGATCTTTGGTTTTAATGCAAATAGGTAGAAAAATGTTCCTGCATTCTCATGCTCCTCACATTATTAAAAAAAATAAAACAAAATGCTATTGTAGAATTAAATATTCCTTTTAAGTATATGAAACTATCTAAAAGTTAACTTGATAGCTTTCAAATAAAGATATCCAAGTACAATGATAACTATGAATTCAAGTAAAAGTTAAGATTTGAACTTCCCATATTGACATAAGTCATAAACAAACTATCATTAAAGCAAAGTCTAATTTTGTCATTAAAAATGTTCGAGGATGGACATTCCAATAATGGATATATGTGGAGAGGGTAGTTGTTTAAGGAACATGATTAGTAAATCATGTTACTTGTACATCATTGAAAAGTGTAAATTTGATCTTTAAAAGTTTAGTCTTGAGTCTTAAGAAAAAAATTAATTTTAAGTGAAAGGTATAGTCATGACATGCATTCACATGTGCTCTATGTATGTATATATCTATATATGAAGAAGTAGTTAAGCATGGACATGCTTATGTGGCTATCCCATCTGTGCATGCTAAGTGACTCAAGGAGATATTGCTAGTTGTGTACTTTGCATGTCAAGGTTAGATCCTTTCAATTAAAATTCACTAGTTGGCTCTAATTGGCATTTTCTTACTTCATCAAGGGTTCCTTCAATTATCATTTTCATAACTTTTCAAAAAGGTGGTTATATGAATTAACATTCTTTCCAAGAGGCCATGAAGGGTAAGCACCTAGTTACTCTATCAAGGGAATACATTTGGTGCAAGGATCATGAAGAATTTAATCACTTCATTGGTAAGCTCATATTTTACATTTCTTTCAAGGGTGCCTATGAACATGTAAACTAATGTTTCAGTTTCATCTCACTTGGTAGTAAGGCTTGATGTCCTTAACGTGGTCTTGGTCCATCTTGATAGATAACTTACCTCTTCCTCTACTAATTATATAGGATGGTTGGAGGGTTTTGGTTTAATGACTAGATTTTGAAGCTTTCTAAAAAAAATAATGATATATAAATCATTAGACCTCCTTGGGTCAGATTCAAAAAGGGATGAAACCACTATTGTCTGTAGGGCAAATGCAATGTCCACCACATTTCTTCTTAAAGCCAATATCTATGTGGCCAATCTCTTCTAATAAAGAAACCTTTATTAAACAGAACTAAATTAGGATAAATGAAAATGAGATTATAAAAACTTAACCTTTATTGATTAAGCCTTTCATTAGATTGGTAGAATAAAATATTTTACCATTTGACTAATGATTATTTTTCATTGTTGATCTTGATTTTACCATTTGACTAATGACTATCTTTCGTTGTTGATCTTGCAAGAAACTTGAGTTCACCAATGTGATAGTGGATGGTAGAACCTTCCTAATTCATGCCATTTTAAATTGATTGTAAATTTTAGAATCTTCAATAATCTAAAGTTCTATTTTAGATTAAAAGCTTTCCTAAAATTATAAATTTTTAAATAAAATTATGTAATTTTCCTTTATGTATTAATATTATTTTTTTATATTTCCAATTCTAGATAGAATACATAGAAAAGATTTTTTTTAAAGAGACATGAAATTCTCACAATCCATTCTTAGAGTAACCAAATGAAATCCTTAAACATTGTAGCAACATCTAACTCGGTAGTCATGGATTTGTCTTTAGGTTTGTGAAGGGAGACATTTGAAATTCATTTCATAAATAACTAGAAGATCCAAGCATTTAGTTTGGGGGCACCTATATTTATGAAATTGCACTATTCAAATGATGAACTTCATTTGCTAAAATATTTGGTCTCATAATGGTGTAGTTGAAGATTATGAAGCTGCTACTACTTAAGGTTCAAGTTCAAAACTTGAATTCTATGTATACCTATATATTTTTTGTGCCTTTTTTTTAGATGTACTATATTTTATATGGACAAAATTATGTGATCTTGTAAAAAGATTCTTCAATGTAACTGATTGAGCTTTCTTCTCATGCTCTTTATGCTCTAAATAGTTTTTCATGATGTACCTTTTTTTATATCAACTAAAGTACTTGTTTCTCTTATACATCATATTGTATCCACATTCACCTTTGTTACCATAAATATTCTTTTATATTCTCCCTTTAGCAACTAAAATCACCTAATTGGCTCCACTTTCTCCATGGAAAAAGTATTTTTACCATATTGAATGGGCATTAACAACAATATTCCTTAAAACCATAATGGTTAAATTGAAATCATCAAGATAGTCTTCAACATAATTCTTTATATATATTTGAAGATAAAACACATTTTTTCAAATAGAAACAACTTATCATTGGCTTAATGATATTTATAAGCGATTAAAGTCATAAGTTTCATATCTAATTAGACTAAAATTACATCTTAGGTGCATGATAGGTGACAAGAACACTCCTAAAATCATTTGACTATGAACTAACCTTAGAAAGCCCAATTATTTAACTTTATGCTTGGAATGTGGTATTTTATGTAGCTTTTAAGGCATTTTAGAGTTGGTGAAAGACATGTAAGAAAAGTGAAGGAGCATGGATTAGTAGTGGAATTTGTAAATGATAGCTTAATTAACTCTCTATGAAAAATAACACAAAGATAAAGCTACATAGCTCCTAACACCATTTTAGCTTTCACCTAGTGTCATCTTCCTCTATGGAAAATGCAACCTTTAGGCAAAATGGCACTAGGATGGAATTAGACAAGTGGTAGTGCCACCTTAGTGCCATTTCATTTTGATAGCATGGGATACATTATTTTGTATAATTCGTAGCTTACCCTAGCATCTCACCCTAGCATCTACTACCTTTTTTTTAGACCTTCACTTAAGGCAACTATGAGCACATGCAAATACTTTTTTATTGAGAAAATGAATGGAGTATTTTGGAGAACCTTAAGGGAGATTCATCATTCATTGAGGAATTGCTACTGCCTCTATGGTCTTTGTAATATTCTAATGTTTTAAACTCTCTTCAATGATATTTGCATGTTGCTATTGACACAATTTAGTTTTATATAAGTTTAAGTGTTCTATTTTTACTTTTTAGTTAAGTATTGTTATCATGCCTTTTTTATTATGATTAATGCCATAAATTTCATGGCAATGGGAGCAAAAAATCATATCTTAAACTTAATTTCAATATTAAACGCACTCCTAAACTAGTTAATTGTATGCTACCTATCATATGATTCGTTTTCTTGTATTTTCCAGTAGTTGTTAATGTTTAAAACTTCTTTAATGAATAATGATGGTCTTAGTGATTCGTGCCCAACTGGTGTATGTCCTGTTGATTGGTGTTCAATCAACTGGTGTACCTTGATTTCGGTCCTCAGACGGGAGTAATCAACAAAATTTATAAACCTATTTCACCATGTACTAGGATAGCTTCAGCTAGCATAGCATAGTGGCTCTAGGATCGTTCACTGGGATGGGTTTTCAAATTACAACTGATATTAATTCAAAGCTGAATTGGTGCTTTTTCTTTTCAAGGTTAGCTTTAAAAGAAAACATAAAGATGTTTGAAAAGGTTGGTTTTTAGGCGAAACCAATAATAAGGTAACGGAAATTACTTATAAAGAAAAGTGTTTCTTGGAGTTTTTGGATCACTGGGCTCAGGTTCCTATTACAAAAAAGAGAGTTCCGGTCACTTGAATCTTTTCCTCACATTGGGGATTTAACATATAGTTATTTCCCGAACCGGTGTGGTACAGATGCTTCCTTTTTATGGATTCAAACACTAATTCCCTGTCACTGAATCATCTTGCAATGGTTCATACCTCTCACCTAGTATTGGTCATTCAAGGTGATCCTTAACCTTGGATTACCCATCAAAAGCTCTCAAGAGATAACTAATGGATGTCTCCTTGGAGTCCAAAAGCGTACCAAGTGTTGGCTATTCTAGAAAACCCTACCTTTAAACCACCTCCCAAAGGCTCGCAAGAGATAAACTAGTGTATCTCAATGGACGGAGACCACTTGCCTTACCAAGTGTTGGCCCAGGTGATTTTAAGGCATTTTAAGTTAACTAAAAAGATAAAAACCATTAACGGGTCACACTTTCTCTTCATTAAAAACTTGAAACAACAAAACTTCCAATTTTGCATTCGGAACCTTACCTAGCTTTCTTCACTCCAAGATTCAAAAAGCCTAGCCACTCATCCTCTATGGCCTCAGAGGATGTTTGGCTAGAAAGAAAATGAAAACAAAAATGTGAAGGAAAAGCAGAGCAAGTGCTCTATAAAATATATTTCTTACTACGATTGTCTTTCTCATCGATTTCTTTCTTTACATTGGTTCAGAGATATATATAGAAGATATTTTCTAAGAAATATCCAGAGAGATATTTTTAACCTCCCTTTAGATATCTTAAAAATCCCAATAATATCTTTAGCTTATTACAAGGAGAAAAATAGAAATTTACATAAAATATCTTGAGAAAAAAATCTAATTGAGTCGGTCGCAAATATCTGAGATTACACAGGTGGATTTTGCAAATTGAAATTGTCCATTTCGCAAGTTGGTTCATTTTGCAAGTTGATTTGCATGGTGCGAAAATGGAATTTGAACTTGCGAAGTGGCACACGTGTACCTGTAGGTGGTTTCGCAGCTGCAAAACAACTTGCGAAATTGTCTTTCAGCTTGGTGCGGTTGTCTTCCAATGGTCATAACTTCTTTGTTTCAGCTCTGATTTGCATATTGTTTGAAGTGTTGGACTTCTGACTTCCCAAGCTTCGAAATGATATATATTATGTATAAAATGGACTCCAGGAAGTGCTCAAAATGTGTCCTGAAGCTGCTCTCCTTGGTTCATGTTAGATTCCTCTCTCTGTTTTTCCTCCTTGCATTCTTGATTGCCTTTGGTAATGGACTACGAAGCTCCAAAGCTTGGATTCTTCATGTAAATGAGCTTCCATTTGCTTTCCCATGGACTATACAAAGATCTCCCTCATTCTTGGATTGCTTTGGTGATCAAAAAGCTATCAAAAACACCAAAACTTAACATAATTTGATTAAAAATGATTGCAAGGGTCCTTAACATGCCAATTGAGTTAAAAGGTAATAACTACGACTCAAAAGTGTTTAAAAGAGTTAATTACAAACTATAAAATAACACTTTTTGAGTAGTAATCACTTAGGGTTCTCTTAGAACATCTCAAAAGCAAGAACATGGTATGAGTAGAGCTAAATTTAAGGAATATATGGATTACTCCATTCCTTATCTTTAAACCATTAAGGTACATGCAAATCTTCCTAGGGCTTTCTAGATACTTTCACAGAATCAAATAGACATTTAAAACCTTTAGATCTAAAAAATTAGTGTATTAACTTAGATCTAAATGTTCCAAGATCAAATCCAGTTGATGAAGAAGTATCAAAATCATTGTTGATCTCACAAACCCAAAGAACTTCTATCACAATGTCTCTTTCTTCTTAAATTTGAGAACTAAAGGGGTGGAATCTTAAAGGCTTGGTGGCTAGAGCTTTCTTATCTCTAGTGTGAATAGGGATACAAAACTGAAGCCTTAATTCCTGATCGATTGATTTTTCATCATTTATTGGATCAAAACAAAATTTATAACCTAATTCAACTATGCTAATGTAACTCTTGCTCGATCAAAAAGGTTTTTTTAGCAAAAGTTATGGTAGTATAGCGGTCTTAGGTGTCATCCACTGGGATGGATTATTCTCGGTAATTAAGGCTTAAATGGGAGAAAAAGAAATGATTGTGATCAAGTAAAATTGATTTTTACAATTCATGATAAAAGTTCAAAATAACAATGATTTCAAATTGTGAGGAACAATAAAATGTAAAATAAAAGGAAATTTTAAAAGAAAAAAAAAACTCTCGGAGTTAGGATTTTCTAGAAAACAATCTCTATGGTGAATAGATGTTGAGATCTATTTTTCATCAAGTTAGATTGAAAATCTAAATTCTCATCTAATCCGATTTTTTACTTAGCTTTAGGTCTAGATCTAATTTATCTTCAAATTAGGTTATTTAATCTAATAGATCAATTCAAATCATATATTCAATTCATCTTAAATTATCTTCAAATGATTCACACAATGCAACTATTCAATCTCATCAAATCTAGCTTTAAGAATTTAATGAATATACCTAGTTTGCATTGTAGTAGTCATCCAAGACAATTTGAAGAGAAAAATCCCCAAAATTCAATTAATCAATCAATTGAATCAAATTACCTTTGCAATTAAAGCTCATTTCTCTAATTCACTATAGATCTTGCCTCTAGATTCTCTTTTCTTCAAGAAAAATGAGATTTAGCCACTCATGCTTGGAGATTGGGTCTCATAAGGCATGTTTGGCTAGTGAGAAAATGGAGAAAAATAGAGAATTCTATTAAGAGAGAGAATCTAGAAAATTCTACAATTAGAAGTGTCCAAAAGCTCTTTACATGAGAAATTCAATTTTGTATTTATAGGCCAAGGTCAAGTGGACACTTGGCATCATCTAAGAGGTCTTTCGAAAACTTCTTCATCAAACAATCTGGAGTTTAACAACAAAATTACCATTTCGCACGAGCTCAACTAATTTCGCATGATTGTGCAAAATCAAGAATTCAGCAACAGCAATTATAGCCTTCTGGACCATTTCACATAGTCATGAGAAATCAGCTTGGCAATTCGTCTTTGTTTGCAACACAATTCCACCTTCTGGCCCATTTCACATAGTCATGCGAAATGGAAATATTTGATTTTTAAGTTTTCGTTTGTCATTTTTTCCATTTCGTTCTTCTGATTCCACTTCAACTACCTCCAAATCAGCTCAAATCCTAGTCCAAACCAATTACATTACTTCTTTCATTATGCATTTGGATCATCACCAACATTATTTATTCTTTTCAATTTGATTCATCTTTTTTTTTACTAATTTATCAAAATTATACATGAGAATTTTTATATAAAATATGCTCTTTTTGAGTAGTAATCAATCCCTAAAAGGGGGTATTATATAGGCTTCTAGTGGGCTTAAGTAACTTAAGTTCATCCTAGGCTTAGGTCACTTAAATTATCCCACTTGGGTCCTAATTGACTAACTAGCCCTGTTAGGCTCCAATTAATCAATTAGCCCAATCTAAATAGACCATTCACAAGCTCCTGTTCAACATTGGGTATTTACTAAAACAACCTTATGCGTACATGAGAAGAAAGAACTTAACTAACCCTCATAAACCATGCAATCAAGGAATACAAGCTCGAAAGGGGACTATTAGGACCCATAGACAAATATTGCCTCCCTTAGAATCCAATTTTGAAGTTGATTTAATATCCCACTATAGAGAATCAACTACGCTTCGGTATCCTATGTATATTACAATGAGATACAAGAATTCAGGTCCATGACCTACTATCCACTATATGTAGGTTCCCTATGAATTGGTGTCTATAATCTAACAATGTGAATGTTATCGACCTCTCAAGATTACCTCTACTATCCTTGAGTTATAAATCTTCTTATTATGTGATCAACGACCGAGCTTATAAAAAGCATATGTCAAACTCCAATCAAGGAATTACTACAACCATAACTTTCTTGATCACATATTCTTAAGATCACATGAGAAGACATACTGTCTCAATCCCATGAGATATCATGGTGCCTCTATTGAGAATATCTGTTGCCATTAACTTCCATCAACAGTGACCCAAATCATAGGGAATTTATGACCACCTTAGGATCTCACCCATAAGTCAAATTTGTTACAAACTTTAACACATTACAAACTTTAACACAATCTTAGTATCTTCTCAAGGTTGAGAGACTATATAATATAGCAGGCTGGTGAGATCATGATTACCCAATAAATAATGTCAATCATCCCCCTAAGTAGTAGGTAGTGCACTATGCCTCAAATGGATTGTCTAAGTCTATGAATCGATTATGATCTAATCCATTACTTGTAAGGACTTATGGCTTGGATCTTCTATTCAACTCGTAATGCTCCTAAGTCATGTATGATACAAAAGATGTTAGGCCAGAATGTTAAAAAAGTGTAATGCATAGAATGGATAGATAATAAGAGAAATTAGAATCTTATTAAATAAATAATAATGTATAAAAATCCTAAAATATGTCATGCTTTTAAGGGCTTTGTCCTAACACTAAAGGATCAAAGTCACATGAAGATCAATGAAGTAGTCTTGTTTTAACCAATCCAAAGTTTGAGGATAGTCAATGGGGTTATGGATGTTCAAATGGTCTTAAGTAAATTTTGTTAAATTCTATACTCTTTAAATATCAATCATAATAATTTTGAGAATATATGGACATGATTTTTAGTTGCGAAGAAATCAATAAATATTAATGAAAAACAGGAATGTTGAAGGAACTAAGGAGCTTTCTATAAAAAAAAAAAAAAAAAATGGTGTCAGAATGGTGCTGCCACAAGCCTTGGTGCCATTTTCTACTTAACTTAGTGTCATTTTGAGCAGAAGAAGTCTACCTACTAAAAAAAAATGGTGCCAAGATGTTGCAACCTTATAACCTAGCACCATTTTCATTAAAACTACCTCCATTTTGTTCTAAAACTCTGAAAACTCATGAGATCCACATTCTTGGACTTCTTTCAAGCCATCATTAGATATCTCACCTTGTTTTAGATGCCTCCTGATTACTACTCAAAAAGTGTTATTTTATAACTTGTAATTAACTCTTTTAAACACTTTTGAGTAGTAGTTATTACCTTTTAACTCAATTGGCATGTTAAGGACCCTTGCAATCATTTCTAATCAAATTGTGTTAAGTTTTGGTGTTTTTGATAGCTTTTTGATCGCCAAAGCAATCCAAGAATGAGGAAGATCTTTGTATAGTTCATGGAAAAGCAAGTTGAAACTCAAATTCATGAAGAAACTAAGCTTTGGAGCTTCATAACCCTTTGCCAAAGCCAAAGGAGGATGCAAGGAAGAAAATCACAGAAGAAATCAACCATCCATCAATTTCGCAAGTTATGGAATTCAACTTGCAAAATTTTCGCAACTTGCAAAATAGGAAGAGGAAATGAATTGCTACAGGACAGAGAGCTGATAAGTTGTAGGACAATTTTGCAACTTGCAAATGGACAATTTCAACTTGTGAAATTTTCGTAAGTTACATTTGAACTTGTGAAATCCACCTGTAATCTGAGATATTTGCGCACCAACTCCATTTGATATTTATCTTCAGATATTTGTGTGTAAATCCCTATTTTCTTCTTGTAACCCACCAATGACAAGTTTTCTTGGTTGGGAAGTTAGCAGAAGGGGCGAATAGCCTCTCTATATAATATCTATTGTAATTTTCTTTTAAAGAGATCTCTTAGGAGTTTTTCTCGGAGACGAACTTTAGATATTTTTTCGGAAAGTAATACACGGAGCTCTCCTCTACCTTACCTTCTCATTTTGTTTTCTCTTTTATTTTTATTTCTATCAAATCAAACTCTGAGGATGTTTTCCCGGAGGATGAGTGGCTAGGCTTTTTGTTTCTTGGAGTGAAAGAAGCTAGGTAAGGTTCCGAATGCAAAAGTGGAAGTTTTGTTGTTTCAGTTTTTAATGACAAGAAAGTGTGACCCGTTAATGGTTTTTATCTTTTTGGTTAACTTAAAATCCTTTAAAATCACCTGGGTCAACACTTGGTAAGGCAAGTGGACTCCGTCCATTGAGATCCACTAGTATATCTCTTATGAACCTCTGGGAGGTGGTTTAAAGGTAGGATTATCTAGAATAGCCAACACTTCGTAAGCTTTTGGACTCCCAAGAGACATTCATTTGTTATCTCTTGCGAGCCTTTGATGGATAATTCAAGGTTAAGGATTACCCTAAATGGCCAATACCATGTGAGAGGCATGAACCATTGCAAGATGATTCAGTGACAGGGATTTAGTGTTTGAAATCATTAAGGGGAAGCATCTGTACCACACCGGTTCGGGAAATAACTATATGTTAAATCCCCAATGCGAGGAAAAGATCCATATGGCCGGAATCTCCCTTTTTGTATAAAGAACCTGACCCTAGTGATCTAAAACTCCAAGAAGCACTTTTCTTTGTAAGTAATTTCAGTTACTTTATTTTTTGTTTCACTTAAAACTAACCTTTTTGCACATACTTATGTTTTCTTTTAAAGCCAACCTTGAAAAGAAAAAACACCAATTCAGTTTTTGAACTAATATCAGTTGTAATTTGAAAACCCATCCCTGTGGACGATCTTAGAGCCACTATGCTATGCTAGCTAATGCTACCCTAGTATATGGTGAAATAGGTTTATAAATTTTGTTGATTACTCCCATCTAAGGACCGAAATCAAAGTACACCAGTTGATTGAACACCAATCAACAAGGCATACACCAGCTGGGCATGAATCAAATGGCGCCGTTGCCGGGGATGGTGCCAACTTTACAGTGATATAACCTTTTCCAAAACACTTGTGATCTTCATCACAAGTGATTCATTCCCAATTAGTGTCTCAACTGATTCATGTCCTCTCAATGGTCCCTGATAGTGGTGCCATTTGATACGTGTCCAGCTGGTGTCCCTTGATTGTGGTCCTCGAAAGGGAGTAATCAACAAAATTTATAACCTATTACACCATGTACTAGAATAGCCTTAGCTAGCATAGCATAGTGGCTCTAGGGTCGTTCACTGGGATGGGTTTTCACTTCACAATTGATATTAATTCAAAGTTGAATTGGTGCTTTTTCATTTCAAGGTTAGCTTTAAAAGAAGACATAAACTTTGGTTGAAAAAGGTTTGGTTTTAAGTTAACCAAAAATAGTAGTAACTGATTTTAATTACAAAGAAAAGTGTTTCTTGGAGTTTAGATCACTAGGCTCAGGTTCCTTGTACAAAAAGGAGAGTTCCGGTCACTTGTTTCTTTTCCTCGCATTAGAGAATTAACATATAGTTAATTCTCTAACCGGTGTGGTACAGATGCTTCCCTTTAATGGATTCAAACACTAATTCCCTCTCACTGATGCATCCTGCAATGGTTCATGCCTCTCACCTAGCATTTTCATTCAAGGTGATCCTTAACCTTGGATTACCCGTCAAAAGCTCACAAGAGATAACTAATGGATGTCTCCTTGGAGTCCAAAAGCATACCAAGTGTTGGCTATTCTAGAAAATCCTACCTTCAAACCACCTCCCAAAGGCTCGCAAGAGATAAACTAGTGCATCTCAATGGATGGAGATCACTTGCCTTACCAAGTGTTGTCCCAAGTGATTTAAAGGCGTTTTAAGTTAACTAAAAAGATAAAAACCATTAACGGGTCACACTTTCTCTTCATTAAAAACTAAAACAACAAAACTTCCAATTTATGCATGAGGAAACTTACCCGGCTTTCTTCACTCCAAGAGACGAAGAGCCTAGCCTCTCATCCTCTAAGGAAAAATCCTCAGAGTTTGATTGGCTAGAAAGAAAACTAACGAGAAAACAAAAATATGAAGGAAAAACAAAGCAAGTGCTCTATAAAATATATTTCTTACTTTTGCCGATTACATCATTATATATGTAAAGGAAATTACAAACTATATATAAGAGGTTATTCACCCCTTTGTTCTTACTTAAAGACTAAGGAATCCTATGATAGGTGGGTTACAATGAGAGTTTGGGGATTTAGACATCAAATATCTAAAGCAAAAAATCTCAAAATGTCGGTGGCAAATATCGAGAAGCTTTAGGAGAACACCGCGGCACTGTGCAAAATGGCTGCGAAATTTTCGCAGCAAAAGGACAACATTTTCGCAACCAAAGGCTGATTTCGCAGCCGTGCAACATTCTGCCTTCAGCTTAGAGTGATCTGCTTGCAATGGCTGTAACTCCTTCATTTCAACTCCGAATCGTGCACTGTTTAAAGAAATGGATTGTTGACTTCCTGAGCTTCGAAACGACATATAGCATGCATAAATTGGACTTCAGGAAATGCTCCAAAAGTGGCTGAAATGACTGTCATCAAGAATGCTTCATGTTAGATTTCTCTTTGCTTCCCCTCCTTGTATTCCGGATTTGCTTATGGTAAAGGACTTTAAAGCTTTAAAGCTTTGGTTATTCATGTTTCTGAGCTTTCATTGCTTTGCCATGGATTCCAAAGAACTCTCCTCAATCTTAGATTGCTTTGGTGATCAAATTACTAACAAAAATACCAAAACTTACACACTTTGATTAGAAATGATTGCAAAGGTCCTTAATATGTTAATTGGGTTAAAAGGTAATAACTACTACTCAAAAGTGTTTAAAAGAGTTAATTACAAGTTATCAAATAGCACTTTTTGAGTAGTAATCAACAAGTTTGGTGATTTTTCTTTTCTTTTACTAACTCTTTTTAATTGTTTCTTTTACTTGTTCATATTTTAGCCTATCTTTTAATTTAGTTTTTAGTTGATCTTAGTTTTTTTTTTTAGTATTGTTTTCTTTTGTTTTCTTTGTTTTTGTTACAGTTGTTACTAGTTGTGTATGCCATATTGGATACGAGACAGTGGAGGAAGACCTGTGAAAATTGAAACACCTCACAAAATAGAGTTGGAATTATGCTTGAACATCATGGAAGCTACACCTGAAGATCAGCATAGTCACCATGGTCAGCAGGACAATCCCAATGCATTCAGATCAATGAGGGACAGCATGCATCCACCTCGTATGAGTGCACCATCATGCATAATGCCCCCTACAGAGCAGCTAGTAATCAGACCGCATATTATGCCACTTCTACCTTCTTTCCATGGGATGGAAAGTGAGAATCCCTACGCGCATATCAAAGAATTTGAAGATGTTTGTAATACATTCCAAGAGAGAGGAGCTTCAATCGACTTGATGAGGCTAAAGCTATTTCCGTTCACTCTGAAGGATAAGGCTAAGATTTGGCTTAATTCTTTAAGGCCAAGGAGTATCCGAACTTGGACTGATTTGCAAGCTGAATTTCTCAAGAAATTTTTCCCTACTCATAGAACCAATGGCTTGAAAAAACAAATTTCAAACTTCTCAGCTAAGAAGAATGAGAAATTCTGTGAGTGTTAGGAGAGATACATGGAAGCTATCAATGCTTGTCCTCACCATGGCTTTGATACATGGCTATTGGTGAGCTACTTTTATGATGGTATGTCTTCCTCAATGAAGCAACTCCTAGAGACTATGTGTGGAGGAGATTTCATGAGTAAGAATCCAGAGGAAGCCATGGATTTCTTGAATTATGTTGCTGAAGTTTCAAGATGATGGGATGAATCGAACATGGGAGAAGTGGGAAAAATGAAGTCTCAACCAAATGCTCTTAATGCGAAGGTTGGGATGTATACCTTGAATGAAGATATTGACATGAAAGCAAAAGTTGCAGCTATGACAAGAAGATTGGAGGAGCTAGAACTGAAAAAGATACGTGAAGTGCAAGTCGATTCTGAAACACCAGTGCAAGTTATGCCTTGTTCCATTTGTCAATCTTATGAGCACTTGGTGGAGGAGTGTCCTACAATTCCACCTGTTAGAGAAATGTTTGGAGATCAAGCAAATGTTATTGGACAATTCAAGCCCAATAACAATGCTTCATATGGAAATACCTACAATTCAAATTGGAGGAACCATCCAAATTTTGCCTGGAAACCAAGAGCACTTCAGTACACGCAACCAAGCCAAGCATCTCAACAAGCTTCAAATCTTGAGCAAGCAATAGTGAATCTAAGCAAGGTCGTGAGAGATTTTTTTGGAGACCAGAAATCCATCAATGCTCAACTCAGTGAAAGAATCGACAATATAGAGAATAAGTTGAATAAAAGGATGGATGGAATGCAAAATGATCTATCTCAGAAGATAGATAATCTCCAATACTCAATCTCAAGGCTCACCAACCTTAACATAGTGCAAGAGAAGGGAAGGTTTCCTTCTCAACCTCACCAAAACCCCAAGGGTATCCATGAAGTGAAGGCTCATGAGGGAGAATCTTCACAAGTGAGAGATGTCAAAGCCATGATCACTCTGAGGAGTGGTAAAGAGGTTGAGCTACCAAAACCCAAGCCACATGATGAAACAGAGAGTGAAAAAGAGACAGAGAAAGGGGAGAAAATCAAAGGAACGAAGAAAGGGAGCAGTGGAAGGAAAGAGGACCATGATTCAATAGTAAATGAAGATCCGGAGAAGATAGTTATCAATGGAGATGTGATGAAGAAACACATGCCTCCACATTTTCCTCAAGCTTTGCATGGGAAGAAGAGAATCAACAATGCATCAAAAATTCTTGAAGTGTTGAGGCAAGTGAAGGTCAACATCCCATTACTAGACATGATCAAACAAGTGCCGACTTATGCAAAATTCCTGAAGGACTTGTGCACTATCAAAAGAGGGTTGAATGTGAATAAGAAAGCCTTCTTGACTGAGCAAGTAAGTGCCATCATACAGTGCAAGTCTCTAGTGAAGTACAAAGATCCAGGCTGCCCTACCATCTCAGTGATGATTGGAGGGAAGATAGTGGAGAAAGCTTTGTTGGACTTGGGGGACAAGTGTGAATTTGTTACCATACTTTGTCTACAAGCAATTGGGACTTGGTGAATTGAAGCCAACATCAATCACTCTATCTCTAATAGATAGATCATGAAGATTCCAAGAAGAATGATTGAAGATGTCTTAGTTCAAGTTGACAATTTCTACTATCAAGTGGACTTTGTTGTTTTTGATACGGACCCAACTGTCAAGGAAACTAATTATGTTCCTATCATACTTGGAAGACCATTCCTAGCTACATCAAATGCAATCATCAATTGTAGGAATGGACTCATGCAACTCATGTTTGGCAACATGACATTAGAGCTCAATATCTTCTATATGTGCAAGAAGCCAACCAATCCGGAAAAAGAAGAAGGTCCAGAAGAGGTGTGCATCATTGACACTTTAGTTGAGGAGCATTGTAATAAGAAAATACAAGAGAAGTTGAATGAAAGTCTTGGAGATCTTGATGAAGGGTTACCTGAACCCTCAAATTTGCTTGCTACTCTACCACCTTGGAGGAGGATAGAAGAAATTCTACCTTTGTTCAATGAGGAGGAAGCACAAGAAACAGTTAAAGAGGAGGCCCCAAAGCTTAGTCTGAAGTCACTACCCATGGAGTTGAAGTATGCATACCTAGAAGAGAATAAAAAGTGCCCTATTGTTATATCTTTATCTCTTACCACTCCTCAGGAGGAGTGTTTACTTAAAGTTATCAGGAGATGTAAGAAAACAATAGGATGGCAAATGTCTGACTTGAAAGGTATCATCCCTTTAGTCTGTACACATCATATATACATGGAAGAAGAAGTTATGCCAGTTCGTCAACCTCAATGAAGATTGAATCCTCATATGCAAGAGGTGGTGCGAGCTGAGGTTCTTAAGCTACTTCAGGCCAGTATTATCTACCCCATATCAGATAGCCCATGGGTGATTCCTACTCAAGTAGTGCCAAAGAAATCAGGGATCACAATGGTGCAAAATGATAAGGGAGAAGAAGTTGCTACACGCCTCACTTCAGGTTGGAGGGTGTGTATTGATTATAGAAAATTGAATGTTGTGACAAGAAAGCATTTTCTATCAACAATTCTAGTTCTTTGAATTGCCATTACTATGGTGTCACGCCTTATCCCAAAACAGAGTCTTGGAAGAAGGGTAGTGATTGTTGCTCATGGGATGGGGTCACCTGTGATAAGGTGACAAGCCATCTAATTGGGCTAGACCTCAGTTGTAGTTGCCTTTTTGGCATCATCCATTCCAATAGTACCCTCTTCCTCTTTCCCCACCTGCAAAGGCTCAACCTTGCTTCCAATTACTTCAATGGGTCCTCTGTTTCAATTGGGTTTGGCCGCTTCTCAACCTTGACGCATCTCAACCTCTCCTACTTTGTATTTTTCTGGAAAAATTGCACCTGAAATCTTCCACCTTTCCAACTTGTTTCACTTGATATATCCAAGAATTATAGAGCAAAATTTGCCCCACATGACTTCAATTCTCTAGTTCAAAATTTAACCAAGCTGCAGAAGCTTCACCTTGGAGGTATATCCATCTCTTCAATTTTTCCTAGTTCTTTGCTAAATCAGTATTCTTTGATATCATTACATCTCTCTGACTGTGGATTACACGAGAAATTCCCTGACCATGATATTCACCTTCCAAAACTCAAGGTTCATAGTTTAGAGGGAAACGTTGATCTCAATGGAAACTTCCCACAATTCAATGAGAACAATTCCCTTACAGTGTTGTTTTTATCACACACAAATTTCAGTGGAGAGCTTCCTACTTCAATTGGCAATCTAAAATCTTTAAAGACTTTGGATTTCTCCTATTGCGAATTCTCAAGGTTCATCCCTACTTCAATTGGCAATCTAAAGACTTTACAAACTTTGAATCTCTCTGATTGCAAATTTTCAAGGTCCATCCCTACTTTAATTGGCAATCTAAAGTCTTTACAAACTTTGAATCTCAGATTTTCTGAATTCTCAGGGTCCATCCTTGCTTCACTAGAGAAACTTAAACAAATCACTTTATTGCACTTCAATGGGAATCGTTTTAGTGGTAAAATTCCAAGTGTTTTTAATAACCTTAGAAATTTAATTTCATTATCTCTTTCTAGAAACAATTTTAATGGGCAGCTTCCACCATAAATTGGAAATCTAACAAACCTTCAGGAGTTAGGCTTCTCTCATAACTTTAACTTGTTCAACGAGACAATACCATCTTGGTTGTATACTCTACCATCATTGGTAATGTTAGATCTCAGTCATAACAAACTCACAGGTCATATTGGTGAGTTTCAATTTGATTCATTGAAGTATGAATGAGTTACGTGGCTTAATTCCAAATTCATTATTTAAGCCTATAAACCTTGGATATTTTTATCTTTCTTCAAATAACTTAAGCAGTGTTTTGGAGACAAGCAACTTTGGAAAACTTAGAAATCTCACTTGGCTTGATCTTTCAAACAACATGCTCTCATTGACGACCTCTAGCAATTCCAACTCCATTTTACGCAACATCCACAACCAAGACCTTTCAAATAATAAGATTAGTGGAATGAAGATCTAGACCTTGGGAATAATAAGATAAGTAATACATTTCCCCATTGGTTGAGAACTCTTCCAAATTTACAAGTTCTTGTTTTGCACTCTAATAGTTTCCATGGTCAAATAGGGTTTCCAAAAATCAAATCCCCATTCATGAGCCTAAGAATCATTGATCTTGCTCATAATGATTTCGAGGGTGACTTGCCTAAAATGTATTTGAAAATTTTGAAAGCAACAATGGATGTGGATGAAGGTAACATGACAAGAAAATATATAGGGGAGTATTATTATCAAGATTCTGTAATGATGACAATCAAGGGGTTGAATATTGAATTTGTGAAAATCTTGAATACTTTCACAACAATTGATTTATCAAGCAATAAATTCCAAGGAGAGATTCCAAAGTCCATCGAAAATCTTAATTCACCTTGAGGGCTCAATTTGTCTCATTACAACATTGTAGGACATATCCCAATCTTTCGAGAATTTGAAGTTGCTTGAATCATTAGACTTCTCTTCAAACAAGCTTATTGAGAGAATTCCACAAGAATTAACAAGTTTAATATTTTTTGAAGTTTTGAATCTTTCCCAAAACAATTTGTAATACCCTAAACCCAATTTAGGGGTAAAATCATAATTTAGAAATTATTAATTAATTAAAGTAATTTAATAAGGGTAAAAAGGTCTTTTCATATTTAAAATCCCTAGATATAAATTAGATTTTTCTTATCTTCTCTATTCAAAAAACCCTTTTACACAAAGATCAGAAAGATTAGAGAGCATAAGGCTAAAGATTTGGAGGTTTAGGGTTTGAAGATCAATTTTTGAGGTAAGATTTTAATCCTTAAATTAATATTTTATATTCATTAATTAGTTTTAAAAACTTTAGATTTCCTTGGAAGATATCAATCTAGATTAGGGTTTGTTAAATTAATTTTTAGATCAAAAGACTGAAAATTTATGAATGTGGAAAAATTTATGATGAAAATAGGAAAATTTAGAAATTTTCAATTAAATAGAAAACAAAATCAATGAAGGAAAAGAAATTTTAGATTTAGAAAATAAATAAATAAATCGTTTGTGTAGCCTTTAGATTTGAAAAAAAAAATGTGTGGATATATGTACTGTGTGAAAAATAAAAATAAAAATAAATAAATAAATATAATGAGAGGCGTGTAGGTGGCTCTATACAATGTCGTGGGATTAAAACAAAAAATTTGGAGCACGTGTGTGTTGCCAAGGTGTTGACTTAGGCATTGGAAAAGATTGTATATGTAAATATATTATTATAATAATAAATAATGAGAAGAAGCATGAGGCTTACTGTTTTATTCTTAGGGTTTTGTGCCTATAATGAAGATAGGAGGGTGATGGGTTGGTTATGTATTGAATTTGAAAATTAATAAAAATTATGATATTTAGTTTTAAGCTAACAAAGGAAATATTAATAATAATAATAGTTTTCTGTATAGGTTTTAATTTAATTTAAGTATATAAATAAATAAATAGTGAGGGTAAGATTAGGAAAGAAAATAAATTTTACAATAATTTGGAAACTCACTAAATTAATTTATTATTGTTTAGTAAGTTGAAAAATAATATTGGGTAGTAATAATATTAGCATGAGAAATTAATTAGGATCCCTAATACTAAATAAAATATTTTTAGGATTTTCAAATTTATATATTTAGATAAATAATCAATAATCAATATTATGTATGATATTATGTTAGATGAGGAGGAAATTTTTTAGAGTTAAATACTTCAAGATTTTGAGTGCTTCTTCTAGGTAAGGGAAATTAATGCAATTTTTTATAAAAGAAAATAATTTCCTTTTTATATTGTATTTTGAAATGTGTAAAAATATTATTCTTATCTTTTCGCATGGCTCAAATATGTGTTTTGTATGGAAAGTATATTTGAGAATTTTCTTTGTTTATGAAAAATGAACATTTTTTGAGATAAGATATTTTGTTTTGCTAGTTTGAATTAATGAAATAAAGTATTTGGCTCTAATTCCTATTACCCTAGTCAACAGGTTTTATGGCTCTAGTCAATGGGTTATAATTGTTGACATATTCGGCCCCAATCAACGGGTTATAATTGTTGACATTTGGTTTTGTTCACCTTAAATGGAACAAATTTAAAACTAGTTACTCAATTGTGATGTCCCACCTAATTGGGCACCATTTGTCATACGATAATCAGAGTAAAGATATTTTGAATGTATTCGATTCGGTTTTGATGATAAATTGTTTTGAAATGGATATGAAAAAGTTTTGTTGAAAAGTTTGAATTTTTTAGTATTTTGAACTCAAAAGTTTTTATGAAAATAAGTATATGTTATATCTCCTATTTGCAAGCATGATTGAAAATGTTTGATCCATGAAATTGTATTGATGTTCTTTATTGAGCTTTAAGCTCATGCCCATTCGTTGATAACTTTTCAAGTACTCTCAATTCGGGCGAGGAGTGATGGCTAGGCTGGGGAATTTTTTTTTTGTTAGGATTTTGGTTCAAACTTTATTTAGGACATTATTTAGATGTTAAAATTTAATTCTTGTTTAAATTATTTGAATTTGAAGTTATTTGGACAATAACACTCTAGTTGATGTGTTAGTTTTTAAAGTTGAGAATTGGGGATCATAAAATTTATTTATTTTACTACTCTGAACATGAAATTGGTAATTGGTAATTTCCAATTATAAGATGAATATTGTGTTGTTTCTACTTTGAGTCTTTAGGTTTAAGGTGTGAATGATCGTCATGCCCTTAGAATGGGTTTTGGGGCGTGACACAATCTCACTAAAATTATACCTCGAGGCAATCAGTTTGAGACATTTGGAAATGATTCATACGATGGGAACTCAAGGCTATATGGATTTCCATTATCGAAGAAATGCATAGTTGATGAAACACTAGAGCTTTCAAAAGAAGCAGATGCAGAGTTTGAAAGTGGGTTTGATTGGAAAATCACATTGATGAGATATGGATGTGGATTGCTAATTAGGTTGTCTCTTGAATGTCTCATTTTCTTAACTGGGAAATCTGAATGGTTGACAATGATGGTCGAAGAGAACATTCATAAGAAGATCACAAGGTCTAAAAGAAGTACTTGTAGGAAAGGAGCAAGAAGAAAGTAGCTTGTTCCACTCGCTTTGTATTATGTGCTACATATTGCAAATAGATTTTACATTTGTCAACAATCTAATTGTTATTATAAAAGTGAAATATTGTTTGTAATTTTTTTATTTTTTTATTTTTATTTTTGTGATAATGCAATAGTCATAGGATTCAATATTTTTCCAATCAACTGGATGACTTAAATTTCAAAGAGCAATTTCTATATGTTAGAAATTAACCAAACACTAATGGATAAAATATTAAAGACTTAGTAGGAATTCAAATATGCTTCTAATTTTTATTCTTTTAAAAAAAACAACAAACTTTTATATAAATTTTTATACAAGTAGGGACTCACATTATGTTTACAAAACTACTTTTTAGTTTTTAAAAAAAAAATTAAGAACACAGTTTTTAAAGTTTTAAACAATCTTTTATATTTAAATCTTCTCTCTTACCATAAAAATGAGTAGATTTCATAGAAGAATTTAAAAATAATACAATAATTGTGAAATCATTTTTTATATATATGTCATTAGAGAAAAATTGTGAAATGATCACTTGATATCTTTTAATTTTGAAAGGATATCATTGTTAGTGATGTATGTTAAATATTTAAATCAATTCAATAATTGTCATAAATATTTGAAGAAAAAAAAACATAAATAAATTATATGATTTAACATTTTTTTTTTCAATCAAACTGACTTTAATAAATAAGGTTGATGATCCACTCCATCCACAAAATCAATAAACAAAAAGTATAATTTTTTTTATATATAATTATTCATTTAAACAAACTACACTCTTTGTCTCTTACCATTTTAAATATTAATATTCATTTTAAAAATATTAGTATGCATTATATTTTTTAAAGTAGTACTATTGATTTTAATAATATATATATATATATATATAAATTGTAATAATCATTTTAAAAGTTGGTGATTTGAGAAATTTTTTTTCTAATATTCATGAATTTAAACTTCTGTCTTTTTTCTCAAAATAAATAAATAAATCTTATTAATTTATTATGAATAGTGTGATTTTTAAAATATAATGTTTGATTGTTTAATAAAAATATTGTTATTTATCATAACTTTTTAAAAATTTATTATCTATATTTAATTCAAAGAAATAAAATTTTAATATTTATTTTGAAAAAAATACCCAATGATGTGTTGTGGCCTTATAATAAAGTTTCTTTCTATTTTTACTTTTATTTTCTATTTAAATAATTATTTAAAAAAATCTGAAACTAAAATCATTGCCACGTAGGCCATCCAAGTGAGATGGCCCAATATAGATGCAATAACTTGGTGGTAATAGGATGCATGTATCGAAATATTATACCGATTTAAAAATATTATTTTAAATTAATTATATGTACTATTAAGAAATTTATAACAAATTTTATTATGTAGATAAAATAAAAAATTGACTCCATTTTCATTTAGATTTTTATTTTAATTTATGTAAAAATTCAATTTAATAAAATTAATTCTCATTATTTATTTTTATTATATAAAAGGTCAAGTGATCCCCTATCTCTCTTAATTTATTGTACAAACACAAACTCATTTGGGCCTTTGAGGGGATAGGTGGATTTGGGCCGTCTTAAATTTAGATTTGGGCATAGAACATGACTCCAAGCTCAGTCCAGCCCAAATAGATCATATCGTATTGGGTCTCAATTTGGGCTTATTGAGTTGACTTGGGCCAACCCGATTAAATTCAATGGGAGGCAATATGGTACCATCATCACTAGTATACAGTTGCTGGTCTTATTTTAGTATTCACTCCGTTTTGGAGTTTTCTCAGTCCCAATTCGCTAGCCAACTTTTCATAGTTGTAATTGGCATTAAACTAGGTTTAATTTATAATCAAATATTATTAGCCGTAAACTCATTCCAATCTCTAGTTAAATTGGGCAATTTTCACGTGAAAACTTATATTGTAATTTATATTATCGGGCATTGTAGTAAATACTTGCAAATAACTAAATTCATGTCATGATTTAACTATGTCATATCATATTTAAATTAGTAAGATACATACCAAAAAGGGGAAAAAAACTCACCAATATGTACATATTTTGTTAGAAACAAATTTCTTTGATGGATTGCTCCGTTTCTAGGTAGATTGTTCCATAGTTTATATGACTCTATTTTGTTTGTTTTCATTGCCTTGTATTTAGATTTGTCAGAAACAAATCTTTAAAGGTTTTACGTCTTTCTAGTTATGGATTATTGGGATTCAACCTTATTTCAATTGGATATCTAAAGTCTTTAAAGACTTTGAATCTCTCTAATTGTGGATTCTCAAGATCCATCTCTGCTTTGGTAGAGAACCTTACAAACTTCTCCCATAATTAGCTAGGAGTCATTCCTTCTCATGTAAATGGTTTTCAGGTATATCCTTTGTCAACTTAGGGTATAACTTGTTCCACAGACAATACTATCTTGGTTGTAAATGGGTTTTCAAGTCACTCCTATTGTTTTATTAGAATTTTTTTTTTTTTTTTTTGGATCACATGGTGTGTTCATCATCATATGCATGAAATGGGAAGAGCTAAATGATTTTTTGTGTTCATCATCATTGGTTTGAAGGCAATATTTTGACATAATATAATAAAAATTTGTAACTAAATAATTTATACTACTTTAAAAGCTCGATCAAACACTTTCTGACATAGGTGTATCATTTTCTTTATTTTTCATATTTTTTATAATAAATATTTTTCACTTCAACAATGGAGAACTAAGATGATTACAATTGAATTATATGAAAGAATATTTTGAGTTTTTTTTATGAGACTTTAACTGATCATCTAAAATATTTTACTATAAATCAAATATTAGAAACATCATTGTTTTTTATTTTTTTTTTTGGTTTGAGATAATGTCTTCATGATACAACTATATATTCAAGGAAGCTTCTCCCCTAAGAGAGAAAAGAAAATGAAAAAAAAAAAAAAAAAAAGGAATTCTAAAGAAGACCACTAGTGTCTTGTGGAAATTGAGACAAAAGAAAAAAAAAATATCAACAAGGATAACCCAATTGAGGGAAAATTGAGAAGATCGACCTCATAATAAGCCAATGTGGCCTATGGGTCACGACTTTATGCGTATCCAAGTAAGTGAGTGCCTATTATACTTTATAAAAAAGATAAAAGCTCAAGGATTGTCATATCATGGAGACTAATTCAAATTAGATATTTCTTTCATTCCAAGTCAAACAAACTTGTATTTGGGGCAAAAATAATAAAAAGATTTCACATAGTTTTGTCAAGGAGGCCACCCAAGTGAGGCCACACAACATTGAAGCATGATAGATGTAATAACTTGGTGGTAATAAGATGCATGGATTAGAATATTATACAAATTTTATTATGTAAATAAAATAAAATAAAATAAATTGAATCCATTTTCATTCGGATTTTTATTTTAATATGTATAGAAATTCAATCTAATAATATTCTCAACATTTATTCTTATTATAAAAAAGAGACAAGTGATCACTTTGTCTCTTTCAAGGATGAAAATATCGATAATCACGGATATATCGGTATTTCGATTTTACGGATATATCGGAGATATATTCGGATATATCAGAGATATATCGACGGATATTGGAAAAAAATATTGGTAAACTTAAAATTATTAAAAACTCATAGAAATGCAAGGAAAACCTCATAATAATATAATTAGAAGTATAATGAACATTTTAAAGTTATTTTATTGAAAAATTTGATATATATATATATATATATGATATAATTTGCGATATTAGATATAATTATATCATGTTGATCTATAAAAAATGTTAATTTTGTAATTGTTCTCATTATAAAGTCACATAAAATACTTTATTTCATTAAATATCAATAATTTGTACACATTAAATTCATTAAATAAACATATTTCATATTCAAAATATACTAGTTCATGTTAATTAAATAATTTAGCATATTAATTAAATTAATTAAATAATTTAGCTAAGTTAACTAGTTTAATTTAATTCTAAATGTGAAAATAAATCACAAATAATAATCTAAAATAAACATATCAATTTATAATTAAATAATCAAATTAACCTAAGTTAATTCAATAAAAATATAAAAATTAATTACAATTGAATGTAAAAATAGCATTAAATCATCCATATTGCAAACATACTAATTAATTGAAAATACATGAGCTAATTACAATTGCAAACAAAATTAATTACAATTTAAATTAAATATACCTTAAAATGATTAAATAATTGAGCAACCTTAACAAAAATTGGAGTAATGAGAGAGAAAATGAAGAATGAAAGAAAAAAATGGATGAAATAGATGAAATTTGGGCTATTTATAGAAGAAATTTTGGCCAAAATAGCCGTTGGAACATTAATTTACCATTGAAAATCAATTTTGGTCGTTGGATCAAAATCTGGGAGCAATCTGGCCGTTGGATTGCCATATTACCATTGGAATCACATCTAGGCCGTCGGATCAACACGGATGTGATTTGGGCCGTCAGATCACGTTGCATGAAGGAGGGGAAATATCACAAAAAAATCAGCGATATATCTTCGATATATCACCGATATTTTGTCACCAGAGGCGATTTTTTCAAAATATCTCCAATATATCTCCCAGAACCGATATATCGCCGATATATCGCCGATATTTTGGCGATATTTACGGAAATATCTCCCCTCCGATTTTTCTTCACGAAATATCATGTCGACCCCTCCCGATACACGATATATCGGCGATATATCGCCGATATATCCCGACATTTTCCTCCTTGGTCTCTTTTAATTAATACCCTTGTTATTAAACTCAGCACTAATTGTAATTTTTTTTTTTAAAAAAAAAGAACCCTAATGTATGCAATCTTCAGTGGGGTCCACACTACTGCCTCATGCTTTATCCATTTTAAAAAAAAGTTATTTACTTCTACTAATTATATATATATTTTTTATTAATAAATTAGCATTTCTCATTTGTGTGCTCGTTCTGATTAAATCCATAGATTTGTTGGACACACACGAACACATTAGGATTGAGCAAGTTTGAGGAGATAGGTGGATTTGGGCCTTCTCAAATCTAGATTTGGGCATGAAACTCCAAGCTCAATGCAAACCAAATTGCACACATCTTATTGGGTTTGAATTTGGGCCTATGGAGTTGACCTGGGCCAACCCGATTCAATTCAATGGGAGGCAATTTGATACCATCATCACTAGCATACAATTGTGGTCTTATTTTAGTATTCACTCGTTTTTTAGTTTTCTCAATCCCAATTCACAAGCCAACTTTTCATAGTTGTAATCGGCTTCCATATTTCCTAATCCATGAGTTTTTTTTTATTTTCTATGCAACTTTTCATAGAACGCATTGAGCGAAATACGAGGTCCACACATTTTTTTTTTTTCTTTTTTGGTTTAAGATAATTTCTTCATGACACAACTATATATTCAATGAAGCTTTTCCCATGAGAGAGAAGAAAATGAAAAAATAGAATTCTAAAGAAGACCACTAGTCTTTTGTGGAAACTGAGACAAAAGGGAAAAAAATTCAACAAGGATATAATAATAATAAAATTTCACATATAAAAGGATTCCACCTAGTTTTGATTAAAAATACATAGATTCCACCTAATTTTGATTAAAAATCCATCCTCTTGCCTTATTTTTCTTTTGTAGGCAATCAAAATAATAGTAATACTAATAGTATTAAAAATAATAATAAAATTTCACATATAAAGAGATTCCACCTAGTTTTGATTAAAAATCCATCCTCTTGCCTTATTTTTCTTTTCTAGCCAATCAAAAGTTTATATAATAATTTACATATAATTATAATCATGCTTCTTTTAATCTAAAATTTATTTGATCTCACTTCTATCGATTCTATAATTGGTTGGTGAATGATGTTTTAGAGTGATTCCAAATTATGATGTACCTATTATTTTTCATACATGATCTAAAAAACTATGACATGATTATAATTATTTCACTTTTCATAGAGAAAAATCTAAAGTATATGTATATATAATACTTATCTTCCTTCCAAAAATTAGATTTTATTTTCACTTTGTGGTGTTTCTAAAATTGAATTCTCAAGTACTCAATAATTCTTCTCATAACTTGTTGAATGATATGTTGGAAGTGCATTGTATGAGCTAACAAAGCCTTGCTTTTTTTATTTTATTATTATTATAATTATTTTTTTAAAAAGAAACAATTATACACTAGTACATGTAAAAACCATGACTGAAAAATGGATAAGGTATAGCATTTAATAGATGAAAAGAAAAGCAAATGTGATAATAATGATAAATCAAAACATATAGGCTATGTCTAGTTCCTAGAAAATAAAATAAAAACAAAATATGGAAGAAAAGAAAAAATTACAACACTTATATATATATATATATATATGCAAAATACAAGGAAATCATAATAAAAATAATAATAATAATAAATTTCAAAAATGACAAGGTAGGATACAAGATAATAACTTTTACATTTACATATATATTTAGTTTTAAGAAAACAAAATCTTTTAGCTTTGCATTCTACTTGTATCATTTCTTTTTGTTTTTACTAGTAAAGAATCCAGTGAATTTTCTTTGTCATGGGGGAGGGACCATCAAAATTGCTTTATTATAGAAAAAAATATTAGAAATATTATTTTCTAACAAATGATGTCGATGGTTGACATCTTACATATATTGTCATAATAGATATACGTGAGAGCGAAGGTAATAAATACTTTCTCCTCATTGCTATTGGTTGACACTTTCTCATAGTCATTATTCATAAAAACTTCTACCTTAACCTTACGTAATATGTTTCTTTTTGAATTTTCAATATCCTACCTAATCTTACCCATTGGACACTCCTAACTTGCAAATTTAGCTATGGTTATCAAGTCATAAAAGTCCAGCTGTGTTATTTTCTTCTCATCTGTCTCCTTTTTTCCACAAAATTGAATTAGTTAGAGGAAGATGACTTCTATGACTCAAGAGAGTCATGGTTTAATTTGCAAGTTAGTAGTTTTTGAGTCATGGCTGAATTTGCAAGTTAGGAGTTTCCAACACGGCGGGATTATTTTCTTGTCTTCTCTAATTCTACAAAACTATGCCTTCATGACTGGAGCCTCCTTGTGCTCCACCTTAAGAAGTCGTTATTTAATATTGACAGGCTTTTAGATCTCATTATTTCACTAAGTGTTGATCACTACTTTTCTGGTTTGGGACCATTTCTTCCTTATATTCAAAGACGCTTTTCCAATAAGAAAGAAAAGAAAATGAAGAACTTGAAGTTTTTGAAAAAAATTAAAGAAAAATACAAAGGAAAGAAAATAGAAAAGGAAAAATAAAAGAGAAAAATGAAGAAAAAAAAGAAGACATAAAGTTAATAAATTAATGTTTATTTGGGTTTCTAACTCATTCTACTTATTTTTTATTTTCTATATAAAGATAAAATAATATAAAAAATATATAAAATTTTATTTAATTGTAATTATATATGATTTTTTTTTTCAAAGTGAAATCAAACAATAAAAAATCAATTTTCAAAGTGAAAGGACATGAGAATTAATGTGTTGGAAATTCTAACAAGAAAAGTCTTGTTTAGGCTTCCCTGTTTAAGTTCAAAATTTCCAAGAAGGTTTTCATAGTGAATCATTTGTGTATAAATTGGAGTGTACTCATCACCATTTCTCTCATCTCACCACTCTCTGTCAATTGCTTTGGGAAGAATGATGTCTAGACTCCTTCTCCTCCTCTATTTTCTTTTCTTACTCTTGTCCTCTCAGATTTTTTCCTCCTCTTTCTCTTTCTCTAATTCCACCAAACTATGCCCGCATCACCAGACCCTTGCTCTACTCCACCTTAAGCAATCATTCTCTATCAACAATTCTAGTTCTTTGGATTGCCATGCCGTTGGTGTCACGTCTTATCCCAAAACAGAGTCTTGGAAGAAGGGCAGTGATTGCTGCTCATGGGATGGGGTCACATGTGATTGGGTGACAGGCCATGTAATTGAACTGGACCTCAGTTGCAGTTGGCTCTTTGGCACCATCCATTCCAACACTACCCTCTTCCTCCTTCCTCATATACAAAGGCTCAACCTGGCTTTCAACAACTTTAGTGGGTCCTCTATTTCAGTTGGGTTTGGTCGGTTCTCAAGCTTGACGCATCTCAATCTCTCTGACTCTGGATTTTCAGGCCTAATTTCACCAGAAATATCTCACCTCTCCAACTTGGTTTCACTTGATCTCTCTTGGAATTCTGACACAGAATTTGCCCCGCATGGCTTCAATTCTCTGGTTCAAAATTTAACCAAGTTGCAAAAGCTTCACCTTGGAGGTATATCCATCTCTTCAGTTTTTCCTAATTCCTTGCTAAATCGATCTTCTTTGATATCATTACATCTTTCTTCGTGTGGATTGCATGGGAGATTCCCTGACCATGACATTCACCTTCCGAAACTTGAGGTTCTCAACTTATGGAGAAATGATGATCTCAGTGGAAACTTCCCACGATTTAATGAGAACAATTCCCTTACGGAGTTGTATTTATCATCCAAAAATTTTAGTGGAGAGCTTCCTGCTTCAATTGGCAATCTAAAGTCTTTGCAGACTTTGGATATCTCCAATTGCGAATTCTCAGGGTCCATCCCTGCTTCGCTAGAGAACCTTACACAAATCACTTCCTTGAACCTCAATGGGAATCATTTTAGTGGTAAAATTCCAAATATTTTTAATAACCTTAGAAATTTAATTTCAATAGGGTTATCTAACAACCATTTTAGTGGTCAGTTTCCCCCATCAATCAGAAATCTAACAAACCTTTATTACTTAGACATCTCTGATAATCAGCTAGAAGGAGTCATTCCTTCTCATGTGAATGAGTTTTTATTTTCAAGTCTATCCTATGTCTATTTAGGATATAACTTATTCAATGGGATAATACCATCTTGGTTGTATACTTTGCCATCATTGGTGGTGTTACATCTTGGTCATAACAAACTCACAGGTCATATTGGTGAATTCCAATTTGATTCATTAGAGATGATTGATTTGAGTATGAATGAGTTACATGGGCCAATTCCAAGTTCAATATTTAAGCTTGTAAACCTTAGATCTCTTTATCTTTCTTCAAATAACTTGAGTGGCGTTTTGGAGACAAGCAACTTTGGAAAACTTAGAAATCTTATTAACCTTTATCTTTCAAACAACATGCTCTCATTGACCACCTTTGGCAATTCCAACTCCATTTTACCTAAGATTGAGAGCATAGACCTTTCAAACAATAAGATTAGTGGAGTATGGTCGTGGAATATGGGAAAGGATACACTGTGGTACTTGAATCTTTCTTACAACTCGATAAGTGGGTTTGAGATGCTTCCATGGAAAAATGTAGGAATTCTAGATCTTCATTCCAACTTGTTGCAAGGAGCACTTCCAACTCCTCCAAATTCTACATTTTTCTTTTCAGTCTCCCATAACAAATTGAGTGGAGGAATCTCACCTTTGATTTGCAAAGTGAGTTCCATCAGAGTTCTTGATTTGTCTAGTAACAACTTGAGTGGGATGCTTCCTCATTGTTTGGGGAATTTTAGCAAAGATCTATCTGTTTTGAATCTACGAAGGAATCGATTTCATGGCACCATTCCTCAATCATTTTTAAAGGGCAATGTTATTAGGAATCTTGACTTCAATGATAATCGATTGGAAGGCCTAGTACCTCGATCTTTGATCATTTGTAGAAAACTTGAAGTTCTAAACCTTGGGAATAATAAGATAAATGATACATTTCCCCATTGGTTGGGTACTCTTCCAGAGTTGCAAGTCCTTGTTTTGCGCTCTAATAGTTTCCATGGTCAAATAGGGTGTTCCAAACTCAAATCCCCATTCATGAGCCTAAGAATCATTGATCTTGCTCACAATGATTTCGAGGGTGACTTGCCTGAAATGTATTTGAGAAGTTTGAAAGGAACAATGAATGTAGATGAAGACAACATGACCAGAAAATATATGGGGGGCAATTATTATCAAGATTCTGTAATGGTGACAATCAAGGGGTTGGAGATTGAATTTGTGAAAATCTTGAATGCTTTCGCAACAATTGATTTATCGAGCAACAAATTCCAAGGAGAGATTCCACAGTCCATTGGCAATCTTAATTCACTTCGAGGGCTCAATTTATCTCATAACAACCTTACAGGACACATTCCATCATCTTTCGGAAATTTGAAGTTGCTTGAATCACTGGACCTCTCTTCAAACAAGCTAATTGGGAGTATTCCTCAACAATTAACAAGTTTAATATTTCTTGAAGTTTTGAATCTTTCCCAAAACCATCTCTCTGGATTTATACCTAAAGGTAACCAGTTTGACACTTTTGGAAATGATTCATACAACGGGAACTCAGAGTTGTGTGGATTTCCATTGTCAAAGAAATGCATAGCTGATGAAACACCGGAGCCTTCAAAAGAAGAAGATGCAGAGTTTGAAAATAAATTTGATTGGAAATTCATGTTGGTGGGATATGGATGTGGATTGGCGTATGGATTGTCTCTTGGGGGTATCATTTTTTTAATTGGGAAACCTAAATGGTTTGTCTCGATTATTGAAGAGAATATTCATAAGAAGATCAGAAGGTGTAAAAGGAGTACTTGTCGGCAAGGAGCAAGAAGAAACTGACTCATTACACTCCCATTTTATTATGTGTTGCATGTTACATGACTTTTACATTCTTATGTCAACAAATAATCTATATTGTCATTATACAAATGTAATATTGTTTATAAAGTTAAAATAATGTCTTGTTTCCTTTTTATTTTTATTTTTATTTTTATTTTTTGGTTTTGTGATAATGCAATATTCATTCATTTAGTATTTTTCCAATCAATATGGTAACTTAAAATTCAAAAAGCAATTGTCATATTTTAGAAACCATACACTAATGAATAAATATTAAAGACTTAAGAGGCATTTGGATACATTTCCATTTTTTATAAAAACAAGCGGTAACATTGTATGTACGACTTTAGTTGTCCTTGATCACTTTTTAAATGACAATTAGTCTTCTCACCAATAGGGATCCAAATGAGTGAGACCCTTGGTTCAACCGACAAATAACAAATCATTCAATTATTCCAATTGACATGGTTCCAATCAATCGATTTTTTGTTTCCACCTTCCAATCCCCATGTAAGGCAAATGTAAGGAGTATCTTTTTTCTCACGCTAACACTCAAATGTGATAATCCATGTGAAAGAAATGTTGATCTTTCTTGTATACCTAGTCATGAACTCTTCTCTCTTTTTCTTTGATCGAATCCCTTGATTCCTTCTTTTAAAAAGAGTTGTCCTATACCCTTCTTTAAACAACTGTTTAGTATTTGCATTCCATCCCATTTTATTTAAGAACCTTAATTAAGAAAAGAAAAATAATTTTTTTTATATTAAAATATGTTTAGAATGGATTATTTTCAATTAGTATTTGTTTTTATCAATATTTTCAGAACCAAAAAAGTTATCGGTTTACTGGTCGGACCGGCGACCAAACTGGTAATGTCATAAATATATATTTTATATATTATTAAAATTATAAAAAAATTTAAAATAAAAGTAATAAATTCTACCTAAATTTTTTTATCAAAGTGTAAACAAAAATAATAATTTTAATTACCATTCATCAATAAAAAAAAATATGTCATCAACCATCATATTAATTTAAAGAATCAAGTCATCAACAATTTAAAAAATTTTAAAAAAAATTTAAAGAATTTGAAATTTATTTTGAAATAAAAAATTTATTTAAAATATAAAAATTAGAAAATTTAAAATTATTTTAAAATGGGAACACAATGTTTGATTTATTGATTGTTTCCAAAAATTTATTTTAATTTCTAATGCTTTTAATAATTTTATTAATTTATTTAAACTCAAATAGATATTTTAGAAATCAAAATAAAATAAAAATAAATAAAATAAAAATAAACTAATAAAGTAAACAAATATACAAAATCTAAACAAAAAGATTCAATTATTCAAATGAAATTTCAATGAATATTGAGATTCAAACTCCATAAACCAACACGGAATAAAATTATAAAATATTAAATATTAAAAAAATTGCAAGATTCCAAATGGGGGAAGAGTTAGAAAGGGGTTTGTGTACTGATCAAAACAACGTTGTTTCAATCCCAGATGCATCAAAATGACGTCGTTTTAATGGAAAAAAAAAATGTGAATTGATAGGTTCAACTCTTGGTCGATTCAAATGATCGAACCAAATCGGAATGATGATCGGTCGACAATCAGATTGACCAATCCAGTCCGATTTTTAAAACCATAATTTTTATTAGGGCATGTATGGGAGCCAATTTGTTCATGGCCCAAGTTTGGGCTGCAGCAAGATAGAATCAATACGACCAAAGGGCCGAAGCTAGCTTAACTTAAAGTCCATGGGTAAAGGCCTAAGCTCAATTGGCATTTCTTTGGAAATCATTTTTTCAACCCCATCCTTAATTCAAAGGTGTTTTCTCATCGTTGAAAAAAAAAACAGAAGATTAATTGGGACCAATTGTTTCATGGGTTGCATTTGATATCTTTTAATTTGAAAAGAAATTGAATGTATAATGTTAACCCTATTATTATTAGTGATGTATGCCAAATATTTAAATCAATTTTATACTTGTATAGATATTTAGAGAACGAACATAATTAAATTATATGATTTAACATTTTTCAATTAATTTGATTTTAATAAATAAGGATGTAGATACACTCCATGCACAAAATCAATAGATAAAAAGGAGAAGAGGTAAATTATAAAAGGTATTTGAGAGCTATAATTTTAAATTTTTTTTTTTTTAAATAATAATAATAACCTAGCTTGATTTGTTGAGAAGATGGGTTTGGATTTAAAATTTTGAATATTTGGTCAAAATAACTCAAGTTGAAAATGGATCCATGATTAATGATTGAAGAAGATAATTAATTTATAATATTATAAAAAGGATTGAAAAACAAGAAATTAATTTGGTGCATGGAATTTGAAAAATCAGTTAATGAAAAGGTTTGTCATTATATTATGCAAAGGAAATTGCACCCATTTTAATTGGTAAATAACTCTATTTTTCTAAGCTAGAAAAACATTTATGATATAGTGGTGAAATAAAAAATATTAAAATGTTTATTATTCTCCTTAGGAGGTGTGGGATGACAATTTCAATCAAGAACTTTCTTAAATTTAAAAAAATATATATATTTTTTATATGTCATTACGAAGTAATATAATTATTTCTTGAAAATGAAAATTAATGATTTAAAAAATTAAAATTAAATACCAAAATAAATAACCATTTTGTTTTATCATGACGTCTAATTCTTCTTTCAATATATGTGATATATATATATATATATATGCACGTAAATATCAAATTAAAATAAAAGGAAATTATATTTCTATTGTAATCTTTTAAAACAAATAGTAAAGTTAGGTATGAAAGTTAAGGGAAAATAAACACTGAAAAAGGTGTAGACCCAACTTTATGACACTTGGTATAATTACAAAACAACTTAGTTTTAATTATTATTATTTTTTTTTTTTTTGTAAAAAAAACTTCAAATTTATAGAATTCGTAATCTTGTTGTCTTTGCCTAGGAAACAAATTAAAAAAAATTACATATATTCTTTATTCTAAAAAATATCTTAGACAAGTGTATTTATACCCTATCTCTTTTTAATATGGTATCATCGTCACTAGTATACAGTTGCTGGTCTTATTTTAGTATTCACTCCGTTTTGGAGTTTTCTTAGTCCCAATTCGCTAGCCAACTTTTCATAGTTGTAATTGGCATTAAACTAGGTTTAATTTATAATCAAATATTATTAGCCGTAAACTCATTCCAATCTCTAGTTAAATTGGGCAATTTTCACGTGAAAACTTATATTGTAATTTATATTATCGGGCATTATAGTAAATACTTGCAAATAACTAAATTCATGTCATGATTTAACTATGCCATATCATATTTAAATTAGTAAGACACATACCAAAAAGGGGAAAAAAACTCACCAACATGTACATATTTTGTTAGAAACAAATTTCTTTGATGGATTGCTCCGTTTCTAGGTAGATTGTTCCATAGTTTATGACTCTATTTTGTTTGTTTTCATTGCCTTGTATTTAGATTTGTCATAAACAAATCTTTAAAGACTTTGCGTCTTTCTAGTTATGGATTCTTAGGATTCATTCTTATTTCAATTGGAAATCCAAAGTCTTTAAAGACTTTGAATCTCTCTAATTGTGAATTCTCAAGATCCATCTCTGCTTTGGTAGAGAACCTTACAAACTTCTCCCATAATCAACTAGGAGTCATTCCTTCTCATGTAAATGGTTTTCAAGTCTATCCTTTGTCAACTTAGGGTATAACTTGTTCCATGGACAATACTATCTTGGTTGTAAATGGGTTTTCAAGTCACTCCTATTGTTTTATTAGAATTTTTTTATTTTTGGCTCACATGGTGTGTTCGTCATCATATGCATGAAATGGGAAGAGCTAAATGGTCGGTGTGTTCATCATCATTGGTTTGAAGGCAATATTTTGACATAATATAATAAAAATTTGTAACTAAATAATTTATACTACTTTGAAAGCTCAATCAAACACTTACTGACATAGGTGTATCATTTTCTTTATTTTTCATATTTTTTATAATAAATATTTTTCACTTCAACAATGGAGAACTAAGATGATTACAATTGAATTATATGAAAAGAATATTTCAAGTTTTTTTATGAGACTTTAACTGATCATCTAAAATATTTTACTATAGATCAAATACTAGAAACATCATTGTTTTTTGTTTTCTTGTTTGGTTTGAGATAATGTCTTCATGATACAACTATATATTCAAGGAAGCTTCTCCCATAAGAGAGAAAAGAAAATGAAAAAAAAAAAAAAAGGAATTCTAAAGAAGACCACTAGTGTCTTGTGGAAATTGAGACAAAAGAAAAAAAAATATATCAACAAGGATAACCCAATTGAGGGAAAATTGAGAAGATCGACCTCATAATAAGCTAGTGTGACCTTTGGATCACGACTTTATGTGTATCCAAGTAAGTGAGTGCCTATTATACTTTATAAAAAAGATAAAAGCTCAAGGATTGTCATATCATGGAGACTAATTCAAATTAAATGTTTCTTTCATTCCAAGTCAAACAAACTTGTATTTGGGGCAATAATAATAAAAAGGTTTCACATAGTTTTGTCAAGAAGGTCTCTACTCTTATCCTACTTCTCTTTTTTAGGTAGCCAAAAGTTTATAAATTAATATACATATAATTATAATCATGCCTCCTTTAACCAAAAATTAATTTGATCCCATTTTTATACATTCTAAAATCATAGAATTATTTTTTTTTTTCAAAATAATCTTGAATAAAACCTTTATTATACTTTTTCCTCTAATATTACACTATTTTTGTATATTAATTTTCTTTTTTTCATAAAAACTGCATAACACCTATTTTACTACAATATGTTTACTATTTTGCAACAATCTTTGGTCAATCCACAATTACCACTAAATTATGGAGGAAAAAGGCTGCTCATTGCTAATTTACTTCGGGGATGAACGATGTTTTAAAATTATTTCAAATTATGATGTATTATTTTATCTAGAAAAAATTAGATATGATTAGAATCCTTTGATTTTTGATAGAGAAAATTTTGAAAATAATTTTTTAATAAATGTCTTACTATAAATAACAACCTTCCTCTTTGAAATTATATCTTTACAATTATCTAAATATTAATCAGAAAAACAGTTGTCTTCCATCTAAGCTAAATATCACTTTCACTTTCTATTGTTTCTAAAGTTGGATTCTTGAGTGCGTAAAATTATTCTCCTCGTATTATTTTAATAATATGTTGTTAGTTAGAAGACAACATGAAGGCGGTTAAAAAAATTTAAATTATCACCAAAGGGTCACAATGAAATATTAATTCAATTTTTTCATCTTAAAAATTAAGTCGTTGCTATTAAAATTTAGTCTTTTTTTCACTTTCATTAGTGAATTACCATTCAACAAAAATATTATCCAATAGTACTTAATATTTTTTTTTTCAATGGAGAAAATAAAAAGAGTAACATAAAACGTACCCACTACTAAAGGGATCAAATTCTTTCGAAGTCTATATTGAGATAGAATACAAGCTAACAAGAGGAAAATAATTTAATAAATCAAATAAAAATGCTTTGGTTTTTTATTTTTATTTTTGAAATTCAATGTTATGTTTGTTTTCAAGGAAGTATTAAGAAAAGAAAAAAATGTTAAGAAAAATTATTTTCTCATTTATTATAAAAAAAATATAAGAGAAAATAAATATAATTAAAATTAATTATAGATTTATTTATTTTTAAATAATTTAATCTTTATATAGAAGAAAAAAAATGAAACGAGTTTAAAAAAGAATATAAAAATAATTTATCACATTTTAATCTAATTTTAAAATTTTCTATCATTTTTTTTTTATCTTTTTTCATTTTCTTTCTTTGATATTTTCTTTAATACTTTTTAGAAACCAAACACCCTAAAACTTGTTTTTTTTTAAAAAAAATCTTGTTTTTTTTTTTATTTAAATAAAAAAACAAAGTATGTTATTATTTTTCTTTTATGATAAACAAATGTTGAGATATTAGGATATTAGCTGTACAAATCCTTGTAATCATTCTTTCTCATTCTTAGGTGATTACGCTTGATTATAGGTGGTCAACATAATTAACAAATATGATTGTATAGTTGTATGGCTTGATTATAGGATATCAAGTCATGTATATCTTCTATATATTCTGTACGTGAACGAATGAAAAGTATGAATGAAAAACCACCATTCATCAATTTGAAGTTGGTATCAGAGCCATGGAATTGAAATCATGGATATTTTGTCTGCTTCTGTAGAACAGGTTGAAGACAATGTTGTTTCGCTAGCATCGGCGGCGCTCTCGCCACCGCTTGTTTCAGATTTTTTTTTTTGCACCACAAGAAAAAGTTTCGCAATCCTAATGTCATCAGCTTTTTGTTTTTTGTCCAGACTTTCTAAACTAAACTGCGAATAATGAAGATCAAAATTGGCGGGATCTATGGTCGGTAAGGCCAGCCGCTGCCCCTCCTTCGCGTACTGCCACAGTGCCACCACGATCAAATCTCCGACTGTTGAATCCAACCATCACCCCTCCTTCGCGTACTGCCGCAGTGCCGCTGCTATCAGATCTCCGACTATTGAATCCGGCAACATCACAACTTGGTCAATTGTGGCCCTTCCTTCAGCGACGCTCAAAGTCAACAAGAAATCCCACAAGATCAAGAAGCTGTCGACTGCTCATCTTCCAGTGCATCGACAAACTGCTCCACCACAGCTAGAGAATCAAAACTGCGAACCGATGATCATCTACACCATCTCACCCAAGGTCATCCACACCATCGTCAACAACTTCCTATCAGTGGTCTAGTGCCTGACCGGGAACTACACCACATCGCCCTCCACCAATGACCTCACCATCTCCCTCCGGTGACAGTCCAGAGACACTCCCACATGAGAGCAGGTCCGGCAAGGTCTTCGGATGGTGAAGCTCGGCCTACGAGGCCATAGTCATCAGAATACCGGAGTGTAAATACTGTTGTTTTTCAATCTAAAGGTACTTTTAATCCAAGAATTATTTTGACTTAATCAAACTATGATGTTTGGTCACAACTCGTGGAGATGCATATTGCCAAACGGGAAAAACTTTCTTACATTCTAGGTAAGACAAAGCCATCAAAAGATTCAGAAGATGGATATGCAAAATGGTATGTTGAGAATCAAAAGGTGAAGAGATGGTTGTTAATGTCCATGAGTCCAAAAATTATGAAGCGTTACTTACGCTTACCCACCGCTCAAGAAATTTAGAGTGCATTATCAAAGGCCTTCTATGATGGAAGCGATGAATTACAAGTTTTCACTTTGAATAAAAAAGCCTTCACTGCCAAACAAAGCAACAGGTCTCTTTTTGAATATTATGGAAAGTTAACTGAGATTTTTTATGAATTAGATCATCAAGATAAGGTAGTCATGAAAGACCCTGATGACATTACAGCATATCAGAAATCCATTGAACGACAATGGGTGCACATCTTTCTTGCTGGATTGAATGGTGACTTTGAGCAAGTTCGAGGAGAGATTCTACGCAAAGATCATCTTCCCGATTTGGAAGAATGCTATGCACTGATTCGACCAGAGGCAGTGCATCATGCTAGTATGAAAGCAGAATCTGAAAATCCTGACACCTCAGCTATGGTAGTCCAACAACGATCAACCCAAAAATGGCAGGACCAATCCAAGACCAACCATCCTAAGATAGCCCCTAATATTGATAAGTCAACCTTCAAATGCACTCACTGTAATAAGACTGACCATACCAAGAGTTGTTGCTTTGAACTTGTGGGATATACAGACTAGTGGGATCATAATCATGATCAACGGAAGAAAAATTTCAAGAAAACCTCGACTGCAACTATTGCCAAAATAAAAACAAAGGCTAATGTTGTTGAGAAAGCCTCTGCATTGGTAACCGCTACAGATTATGGTGGTAAGGTTTTAAATACTTCTACACCTATTATTAATAGTACATGGATAATTGATTCTAGTGCTACAGATCATATGACTTTTGATTTTACACAAGTCTCACCCCTTAAACCTTCCTCACAAAAAAATTGTTTCCACAACCAATGGTAACACAACCCCAGTCAGTGGGGAAGGATCTTTAACTCTTACTGATACTTTGAATTTGGATTCTGTTTTAGTTGTTCCATCTTTAGATTACAATTTTTTGTCAGTTTCTCAAATCATTGCCGCCTTATCTTGTATTGTCATTTTTTGGCCTAAATTTTATGTTTTTAAGGACATCCAAACAAGATAGACAATTGGTTGTGGTATTAAGAGGGGAAAACTCTATTACTTGGACTTGCAGTCAAAGGATTCTAATAAGTTGTGACAAGCCTAGATGGCAGATGGATCTGAGGGAGAAAAAAAAGTCTGAAATTTGGTTATGGCATCGACGTTTGGGACATGCTTCCTTTGGTTATTTAAAAAAAAATTATTTCCTAGTTTGTTTGCAAGGAGAAATGTTTTTGTTTTTAGTTGTGATATTTGTGAATTGGCTAAAATCCATTGTGCTTCGTTTCTGCTAATTTTGAATAAAAGTCCGCTTCCTTTTATGGTTATACATTCTGATGTTTGGGGCCCATACAAAGTCCCAACTTTGAGTGGGTCGCATTGGTTTATTACTTTTATTGATGATTGTACCAGAATGACCTGGTTATATTTGATGAAAACCAAAGATGAAGTGAATTTGTTGTTTCAAAAATTTCATAAAATGATTGGAACTCAGTACAATGCAAAGGTTCAGGTTCTACGTAGCGATAATGGTGGAGAATATCAGAGTTCTGATCTTTAGAAATATTTGGAAGGATATGGCATCATTCATCAGACTACTTGTTCCAATACATCCCAGCAAAATGGAGTCGTTGAACGGAAAAATCGGCACTTGTTAGAGGTTGTTCATGCTTCCTTGATAGCAGCAAAAATATCGATATCTTATTGGGGAGAAGCAATCACATCTGCCGCCTACTTGATCAATCAGGTACCTTCTAGCTCAATTGACTCCCAAATACCTCTCCAAGCTCTTACTAATGTCGTAGTTGCCCCAACCGTCCCAAATCTACCTCCTTCTGTTTTTGGTTGCGTGGCATTTGTACATCTACACAAACACCAACGCACCAAGTTAACTTCCCGTGCATTGCAATGTGTGTTTGTTGGTTATGCATTGCACCAAAAAGGATATCGATGTTACCATCCTCCAACTCGACGAATGTTTATTACAATGGATGTGGTGTTTCATGAAGATTCAAAGTATTTTTCATTTGAGTCTGAACTTCAGGAGCAATACCATAAGGAAATTCAGACTCTCGATTATGATTATCATATCTCCGAGGAGGATGAATCTGGACAATCTGAACTAGTGAACCAAGAAGCGGGTGAATTGGATATGAGTGGTACAACTTTGGAACCAAGTAGTAATCACCACCCAGAAGCTAAAGAAGTGATAGAAAAGGGAAGAGACATTACAATTTAACCATCACCACCATCTGAACAATTTGGGTCCGAAGATACCTTCACTAAAATACCAAACCAATCATCGTCTGCTGAGAGTGTTCTTAATTTGAAACCTGGTCCATTCATGAAATGGTTACCACACCATCATAATAGAGGTATCCTAAAACCAACATATGAACCTGAATTGTCTACCAAAGTCAAATATCCCATGAGTAACTATGTGTCTAACCATTGTTTGTTTGAATCAAATAAGTCATTTGTAAATCAATTATATATTGTAGCTATTCCTAACAGTGTGCAGGAAGCCTTAATTGATCCAAGGTGGAAAGCAGCCATGAATGAAGAGATGAGATCATATGCAGAAGAATGAAACATGGGAACTCGTAGAATGTCCACCAAGAAGCCAGTTGGGTGTCGTTGGATCTATACTGTGAAGTACAAGGTATATGGTAGTATTGAACAATTTAAAGCAAGACTAGTAGCAAAAGGGTACACTCAAAATTATGGAATTGACTACACAGAGACATTTGCACCTGTAGCTAAGATCAACATAGTTCGGGTATTATTGTCTTTAGCTGCAAACCTCGATTGGCCATTACAACAGTTCGCTATGAAAAATTCCTTTCTGCATAGCGAGTTATCTGAAGAAGTGTATATGGATCTTCCACCAGGGTGCATGGTATCAAAAAAGCAATGTCAGAAGGTGTGCAAATTGAAGAAGTCATTGTATGTGTTGAAGCAATCCCCGAGAGCATGGTTTGGAAGGTTCACAAAGTCAATGAGAGATTTTGGCTATCGTCAAAGTAATTCAGATCACACTTTGTTCCTGAAAAAGCAACATGGTAAGATTACGACACTCATCGTATATATGGACGACATGGTAGTTACAGGAAATGATCCTAAAGAAAGAAAAGCTCTACAGAATTATCTGTCTAGAGAATTCGAAATGAAATATCTAGGTCCTCTGAAATACTTTCTTGGGATTGAAGTTTCTCAATCAAGTGAATGAATTTTTCTATCTCAAAGAAAGTATGCCTTAGATCTTTTACAAGAGACTAGAATGTCGGGATGTCAACCTATTGATACACCAATAGAAGAAGGTCTGAAATTGTGTGTTGAGCCTAATCAAGTATCAACCGATAAGGGAAGATACCAGAGACTTGTGGGGAGATTAATGTACTTAGCTCATACAAGACTAGATCTTGCTTATGCATTGAGTGTAGTGAGTCAATACATGCATAATCCTAGAGAGCAACATATGAATGCAATCATGAGTATTTTGAGGTATTTGAAGAATGCTCCTAGGAAAGGAATTTTGTTCGCTAAAAATGTTGATCATCATAGTATAGAAGTATAGACTGATGCTAATTGGGCTGGTGCAGTGGATGATAGGTGATCTACATCTGGTTACTTTACCTTTGTAGGTGGTAATCTTGTGACATGGAAAAGTAAGAAGCAGAATGTTGTCGCTTGTTCAAGTGCAGAAGTGGAATTTAGGGGTATGGCTCTAGGACTTTGTGAGGCATTATGGCTAAGACTCCCCTTACAGGATTTAGGTTACCTATCTAGGCAACCAATCCGATTGTTTTGTGACAATAAAGCCGCATGTGACATTGCTCATAATCCAGTACAACATGATCGTACAAAGCATGTCGAGGTGGACAGATTCTTTATTAAGAAGAAGTTAGATGATAAGATTGTGGAATTACCTAAGATTCGATCAGAAGATCAATTGGCCGATATCCTCACCAAAGCTATAGTCTCAAGTCGAGTGTTCTGAAAATTTTTAGACAAGTTGGGCATGTGTGACATCTATGCACCAACTTGAGAGGAAGTGTTGAGATATTAGGATATTAGCTGTACCAATCCTTGTAATCATTCTTTCCCATTCTTAGGTGATTACGCTTGATTATAGGTGGTCAACATAATTAACATATATGATTGTATAGTTGTATGGCTTGATTATAGGATATCGAGTCATGTATACCTTCTATATATTTTGTACGTGAACGAATGAAAAGTAGGAATGAAAAACCACCATTCATCAATTTGAAGTACAAAGTGGATAGAAAACCAAGGGCTTTGATTTGAGTTGCCTCCTTTCATTTCTCTAATGCATAGGAGATTATTATTCTACTCTAAGCTTTTAAATTCAGCCTTGACTCTAGTTAGTCATAGAAGTCAATTTCTTTGGGTCATAGTAATTTATATGTAGGAAATTCCAACTGTGCTCCTTTGCTCTATTTTCTCAAGATATTTCCTTATCTTTGTCTAATTCCACAAAATTGTGCCTCATTACCAGAGCCTTGTTGTGGCCCAGTTTAAGAAATCATTTTTCATTATTGACGACAAGTCAATGGTTGATGCTTCCACATGATTTTGTGGAAAGATGATGAAGAAGAAGACATGGAAAATCTGAAAAAGATACTCCATTTCTTTCAAATGACAATTTTTTTTATTCTTTTTTTATTTATTGTACTTTCTTTACTAATATATCACTTTTCAAAGAAAATAATTAATTTACGCATATTACTTTTTAATTATATCATTTAATCACTAAGGTGGCAACAATCTATATAACTGTTTCTAGATTTACTCGTCACATTTTAACCACAAGTACAATAGTGTAAACTAACAATATCATTAATTAGGATATTTTGGAATAACTAAAATCTTTAATCTAATTTTTCATGGATTTTTTATGGTCTTAAGAGGGAATTGATTGGTCAAGGTTTCATAAGTTTACTATTAATATAATTAATAGCCAATCACTATCTTTAAGTTAATAGATATAAATCTTCTCTTTAAATTAATTATTTAGAAGACTCAATTAATAATTTTGGAGGATGATTTATTTATTTAGAAAAAAAATATATCTTTATCGTGTTGCAAACTCTTAGATAGTATTGTCATTATATTGATTCATAGAATTCAAAGTCAAGAAATGTGATACAAACTCTAGATAGTGTTGTCATTCTACTGATTCATAGAAGTCAAAATCAAGAAACATGTGTCATTGAGTCATTTATTTTGTTTGTTTAAGAAGTTTCAAATAATCAAAGAGAAGAAAAGAAGATCAAATTGAAAAACAAAATAAGGGAAGTTTCTATGCGTTCATGATTCATAGAAAAAAAGGTCAAAAGGCTAATGGTTGAAAAATGAAAGAAGAGAAGTTTCTATGAATTTATGATTCATAGAAAAGAAGGTCCCCACACGATTTTATTTATGGTGGGTGTTTGTGTTAAGAATATTATGATCTTAAATATAAAAAAAGAAATAAATTTATGATCAATAAGTTTGTTCACATATTTTTGAAAATTTATTTTTCTTCTCTTTTATCTTAAAAAAAAACGAAAATTTTGAAAAAATATGAATATTTTAATAATTTGAATTGTTATTTTTCTTTGCAATTTTAAATTAAATCAAATAATTAATATTATTTTTTTTACATTAATTTTAATCTTTTTAATATTTTCTTTGATCCAAAGGGGTAATTTCATTTTCAAACATTTTACACAAATAATATTACCAAAAATCTTGTGATATTCTACTATTAGTAATACTAACTTACAAGACAAAATTTATTTTCTTTTACCACTTAATTATTACCATAGGATGGTATTAGGGAGGCAGAATCATTGTACGTTGATTTTGAAATGTGGATAAGATTTTGGATGGGAGAGGCACATATGGAGTGGCCGAGTTTGATTCCAATAAGGCGGCTCTTAATGTTTTGATGTTAGATTTTGACAACGACATCTAACTTTTCATCAGAAGTTATGCTATGTTTGTTAATTATGATTTCATTTTTTAACCTAGAACCTTAATTACCAATTAAGACTTCAATAAAAAAATGCAATCTCAATTGCTAATTGAGATTTCATTTTTTTATCAGAATCCTTAATTGGTAATTGCAACTTCATTTTTTAATCAAAGTCTCAATCGCCAATTGCAACTTCATTTGTGGGAGAACGATGTGAGACTCATGTGATTGAAAAGAGATCAATATTGAATATAATTTTTAAAAGGGGCCATTTTGACCAAAAATTCAGAAAAAATATTGAATTTCTTAGATATTGTATTTTTATATTATTTTTAATTATTAAGATATTGTATTTTAAATAAATGAAACAACATTCAATGTTTCTTAAATATAATTCAATTTTTGAAGTTTTACATAATTTTTTGTTCACTTTTTAATTTTTATAATAGAAAAAAAAAGTTTCAAAGCTGCTCCTCATCTTATTGTTGTAAGTTTCATCACCTTGTTTTCATAAACTATCTCTAATTATACGCATGCAGAGATTTGGGAAGCCTATAATTATATCCTTGCTTATTAGTCTCATATGGATAGATAATGAGAATTATAGTCAAGAATTTTTTTAGCTTTGTTTAATAGGACAAAAACATTTATTTTGCTTCAAAACATTAGCATGTGCATGCACCATTTCAAAAATGTCTTGATGGACAAAGAGTACAAGAATGTGACCTAAGCCCATCATAGAGAATTGTATTTGCAACTCATCTAATGCCAAAAATTCCAAGACCAAATTCAGAATAAAATACTCAATATAATTAAATATAGTAAACATGTACCTTAGTTAAAAACCAAGATTATTTATTTATTAAAAAAATTAATATACTTCTTTTTACTATTCATTCTAAATAAAATATTATTAGTCCATATTTTTTACAAAAACTTATTATTTATTTTTAATAAAAAAAATATAATTTATTTATTTTATTAAAATATTAACATCCATATTTCATATTTGAGTCTCACTACAATGTTGAATTGCTACACATCAAAAAATATGAATCAAATTGCACTACATATGCATAGGTCCCATTATTTTGATTGATTTATTATTTTATACATTGATGTCATTATTCCATACATAGTTCTATTCTTTTATACTTGGATCTAACTATTTGTACATTTATTCAATGGTTTAGATTTTACTATACACTTTCATTGATCTAGATTATATGTTCCATAGGTACTAATTCAATACCCTAATTTTTCTTTATATCTATTAAAATATTATCATTTTTTCTAACAAAAAATAATATAATTTGTGTTATAAAATATGAGATTCTGTACCACTATGGTAACTTGTGGATGATCATCCATAAATATCTTATGTAACTCCCTATAAAAGGGAGAGACTCCTAATGAATTTCAATAGAGTTTTCTCATGCATTCTATTCTCTTTCTACATTCTAATTTCTCTTCTTATTTTCTTCTCCTTCCACTTTATAATTTTACAACACGTTATCAGCACGAATAGTCTCTACAAAAGAAATAAGAAAGACATTCTTCTCTTTAGAGAAATAGAAATATGTTTTTCCCTTCAGAGAAATAGAAAGAATTTATCTCTTCTTTCTCACAAAAAGGTATGTGATAAACTTATATCATGATTTTCTATTTTATTACCTTTTGATCTCTATTTTCATATATTTTATTTGAATACATAAATATGTATAATCCCTATAACCAAAAGTTATGGGGTAAATTATAAATTATAGGGTACATTCATAACTAGAAGTTATGAAAAATATGTACAATCCATATAATCATAAATTATAAATTATAGGGTAAATTCATAATCAGAAGTTATGAAAAATATGTGCAATTCCTATAACCAAAAGTTATATGGAAAATTATAGAATTACAAATACATGACCAGAAGTTATGTATATGATCCTCAATTATTTATTTTTAATTTTACGGTATAACTACAAGTTATACCAAACAATATTATAGCTAGAAGCTATAAAATAAATAAATAAATAAATGTTCATAACCTGAAGTTATGTACAAATCTACATAATGAAAGTTCATAGTCCGAAGCTATGCACAAATCTACCCAATGAATAGTTCATAACCTGAAGCTATATACAAATTTATATAAAAAAATAGTTCATTGCCTAAAGCTATGTACAAATTTAAATATTTTCTTGTTTTGACAAAATAATTATGGCCTAAAGCTATGAAAGATATTAATTTTTAATTTCTTTAATTTATTTTAATTATATTGTGTAATTAGAAGTTATACGTAAATAGTTCATAGCCTGAAGCTATGTACAAATTTGAATATTTTCTTGTTTTGACAAAATAATCATAACTCAAAGTTATGAAAAATATTGGATTTAATTTTTATTTCGTACTCATTTATTTTTCACAACAGGAATTATGGAAAACAATTTTATTAACGATTGTTTCATAGCCAGAAGTTATGCATACAATTTCTAATTCTCTTGTATAACCAGAAGTTATTCAAAATAAAATTGTCAATGAATCTTGGAGCTATGATCAAAGAAGGAAATCAAGCATCCCTGTAGGATCGCGTAAAAATACTAATTTTCCTTCGTCATCATCTCCATGAAGGTTTAACAAAAATGAGCTTTTGATGAGAAATCACTAGTCTCGTCAAACTAGATTTGAATCATTCCCTGAAGTGAATGCAATATTATCCCAAACTCGTGGACGATGACGAGGACGTGGTCGTGGAAGAAATCCCCTATACCATGGTTCTTATAGTAATAATTCACCAAATTCTCAAAAAAAGGAAAGCCTCATTGTACCACCAGAAGTGGAATAATACTGAGGTAAAACAAAAAAATGGGAAGTGTTTGCAAGATAAACCTCCTAAGAACCATGAGAATAATTGTTATATATATGGTATGAAGGGGTATTGGTCGCGTACCTGTTGTATGCCCAAACATTTGGTCGACCTTTACCAAACATCAATAAAAGGAAAGGAAGTTGAAATGAACTTCATCGATAGTGATGGCCAAGTGGTTCTAACCCATTTAGATGTTTCAAATTTCTTTGAGAATCTTAATGGAAAAATTGACCATTTAATTGGTGATGGAAATGTTTGTTATGATTAAACGTTATGTTTTTATTTAATTCTTTGCAAATAGGTTTATTTTTTTATCATATTTGAACACAATGTTTATTGTTCATCTTTTATAGTTTATTTCACATTTTATTATTTATCATTTAAATTCTTTTCTTTATTTATACTTGAAGATACATGGATCTCTCTCATACCTTGATCCATCACTACAATTAGTCAGATTATTGAAATATTTCCTAGTTATTTCATGTATAAATTGCTCCACACTTACAAAATCAAATGTGTGAGATACTTACAAAATACATAACTTTAAATTATCTTTTCATATTTGTTTTATTGTGTTAATATGCTCTCATTGCTTTTACACAACTTATTAAGTTAAGTTATCATCGATGACTAATATTTTTCCATTGATCTTAACTTTTTCTCTATGATAATATTTATTCAACTCTATAAAGATGAAGTCCTTATGACCATGTCTTATAACTTGTTACTTTGATGAAACTCTTGTCTCATTAATTGCACAACATTGATGACAAACAATGTTAATACTATATAAGGTGATAGAAACCTAATTAAAGGCTCCAGAAGAGCTTATACTATGTCACTAGTAGTATTTGATTCCATGTGAATGACACTATATACGATGATAGATCTAGAAGAATCTTGTAAGACCAACTTGGTCCCCCGGGGTAAAAGGTCATATGGATGTACATTATAAAACCAGAAGTTTTTATTTAGTGACTAGTCTACCTATATACTTAAAAGGTAGAATGACATGTTGTGCAGATTATCATTTTAATGAGACAATTTTCCCACCGTTAGGGGGAGAAGAGCCAGTTCTAGAAGAATAGTGTGAAATTATTTGGAATGCATTGACTTTGACTCATCTTGATCCCCATACAAATCAATGTGAACTAGAAGTTTAAAGAATCACTCATTTGCAAAATCTTGCAAATCAATTACAAGATGCATTCATTGATATAAAGAAAGTGACAAAGTCATATATCCCGCCCGACTGCAAATACTTCAGCACGGATTGATGTCCCTGTAGGATAGTTAACAAATTAATATAAGATACGCCTAAAGCGTGGTAGACTTGTCGGCTTAAAGGATGTAACTCCCCGAAAAAGGAGAACCTAAGAAAAACTTGGCACTCTAGAAGAGACCATCAAAATGACTGATCAATTCAAAATTGATAAATCTATAGCCCTAGAAGAGGCACAAATAATTTAGAAAGCCCTTGAAGAGGCAAATATTAAACAAGAAGCCCCTGAAGAGGCACATGTTGAACAAGAAGCCCCTGAAGATGCACATATTGAACAAAAAGCCACTAAAGAGGCACATGTTGAATAAGAAGCCCCTGAAGAGGCACATATTGAACAAGAAGCCATTGAAGAGGTACAGGTACCTAAAAATTGTGAGATCTCAGTAAGTTATGTATACACAGGAGAAAAATGGGATCAAAATAATATTATTTTCACTTTCCAAGTGACCTTCATAAGAAATGATGAAAATCCTGAACCACAAAATGTGGGAGAATGCCAACATAGAAATGATTGGCCAAAATGGAAAGAAGTTATATAGGCAAAGTTAAACTCATTAACAAAATGAGAAGTTTTTGGACCTATAGTCCAAACACCTAAAGATGAAAAGCCTGTTGGATACAAATGGGTATTTGTACAAAAAACGCAATGAGAATAATGAGATCATAAGATATAAAGTGCGATTCGTAGCATAAGGTTTCTCACAGAAACCTAGTATTGATTACGAGGAAACATTCTCTCCCGTCATGGACGTAATCACATATAATTTCTTAATTAGTTTGGCAATCCCAAAAGGACTAGATTTGCGTCTCATGAATGTTATTACAACATATTTATATGGATCCATGGATAATGATATATACATGAAAATCCCTGAAGGTTTTAAATTGCCTGAAGCAAATTGTACAAAGCCTTGTAGCATGTACTCAATCAAGTTACAACGACCCTTATATAGATTAAAGCAATCTGGACGCATGTGGTATAATCGTCTTAGCGAATACTTGCTAAAAGAAGGGTATATGAATAATCTTATATGCCCATGCATCTTCATTAAGAAATCAGAAACCGAATTTGCAATTATTGCAGTATATGTTGATGACTTAAATCTTGTTGGAACTCCTGAAGAGCTCACAAGAACAACAAATTACTTTAAGAAGGAATTTGAGATGAAAGATCCTGGAAAAACAAAGTTTTGTCTCGGCTTGCAGATCAAGCATTTTCCAAATGAAGTTTTAGTACATCAATCAACATATATTAAGAAAGTTTTGAAGCGTTTTTATATGGATAAAGCGCATCCTTTAAGTTCTCTAATGGTTGTCCGATCACTTAATGTGAAAAATGACTTATTTTGTCATTGTGAAAAATGATGAAGAATTACTTGGTCCTGAAGTACCATATCTTAGTGCTATTGGTGCACTTATATATCTTGCCAATTGTATACGTCCAAACATTGATTTTTCTATCAATTTATTAGCAACATATAGTTCCGCTCCAACTCGAAGGCATTGGAATGGTATCAAACATATATTGCGTTATCTTCGCGGAACTACTGATATGGGTTTATTTTACTCAAGGGAATCAAAACAACAATTGCTTGGATATGCAAATGCAGAATATCTTTCATATCCATATATAGGTAAGTCACAAACATGGTATGTGTTGAATTACAATGGTACTGCTATCTCATGGAGATCTATAAAACAAACAATGGTGGTCACATCATCAAATCATTTACAAATTCTTGCAATTCATGAAGCAAGTCGTGAATGTGTATGACTAAGGTCAATGATCCAACATATTCAAGAAACATGTGGACTACCTTTCATCAGAGGCAATGCAACCGTGTTACATGAAGATAATGCTGCTTGTATTGCACAAATTAAAGGAGGATTCATAAAAGGTGACAGAACTAAGCATATCTCCCCTAAATTATTTTATACTCATGAGCTCCAAAAGAAAGGTGAGATCGATGTTCAACAGATTCGGTCATGCAATAATCTAGCAGATCTATTCATAAAGGCATTACCTTTGACCGCATTGAAAAAGTTAAGGTATGACTTTGGAATGCAAAGATTGAGAGATCTACCATTTGAAATGTTGAAGAAATCATAATCATGTTTACATGAGGGGGAGAATGATAATATGGATATACTGCACTCTTTTTTCCTTCGTCCAGGTTTTGTCCCATTGGGTTTTATTGGCAAGGTTTTTAACGAGGCAGTTATAATAATCCAAAAGAATATTGTACTATTTTTCCTTAACTAGGGTTTTTCCCATAGGGTTTTTCCTAGTAAGGTTTTAATGAGGCATATTCTTATGATCATCCAAGGGGGAGTGTTATAAAATATGAAATTTTGTACCACTATGGTAACTTGTGGATGATCATCCATAAATATCTTGTGTAACTCCCTATAAAAGGGAGAGACCCCTTATGAATTTCAATAGAGTTTTCCCGTGCATTCTATTCTATTCTTACATTCTAATTTCTCTTTCTTATTTTCTTCTCCTTCCACTTTATAATTTTACAACAATTTTTTCTTTATTATAATATTAGTGTTTAAATATTATAAAAAAAATGATCTCTAATTCATTTATAATTGCAAAAAAATATATATATTTTTTTTCATAAGATTTGTATTAAATTTAATTTAATATTACAAACTTTTTACAAAATTAAAGTAGAAAATTAATTTTTAAAAACAAAGAAAATTATTTTATTTCCTTGTTTAAAAATTATTTTTACAAAAACATCCCAAACACTCTTATTTAAATAATAATAATAATAATAATAATAATAATAATAATAATAATAATAAAACCATTTCTTTTTATCTTGAATATATTTAGAGATATTGAAAAAAAATGGCCTTAATTAAATTACCATTTTTTTCTTCTTTTAATAACCCCTTATAACCAATGTTTCAAAATCAAACAAGTCATTAAATAGGAAAAGTTATTGATTTATGGTTCAAATTGATAGTTGCACTTGATGGGATAAACACAAACAATGCACAACCAGATTTTATCCCCTTTTGTGAAAACCTAATAAAAATCAATCAAGTATATGAACACCAATAATTTTTAGCATGAAAAACCTTCTCCAATGTGAGAAGTAAAAACCACAGGACCCTTAGGCCACCTAAAAACTCCACTAATATAATCAATGGGTTACACAATTCTCTCTAGATAAAACTAGAGGCATACGTCAACCATATCTCAAGACAAATTAATCTTGGCAATTTCAACAACTTTGCATAAAGACAATGGAGAAATCTCACCAAACACATCCATTGTTCTTGGACTGAAATATAACTATTCTGAACTCCAAATCCAATCTGCACTGTTAGAATGAAGATCAATGAGTTCTGAACGTGCTCGCCAAAAATCTGCTCAATCGAACCATAGATTAACCTTGATCGAAGCTCATAATCAAAACTGTTCGGATAGAAAGCTCACCAAAATAGAGGCTCTATTCTCATATTGAAAGACAACCATCCGGAACTCCAAATCCAATCTTCACCGTTTAGATTGAAGATCAATGAGTCACGAACTTCTCTTCCAAATTTCAGGTCGATCGGCTCATAAACGAAGTGGAATCGGACCTTTGATGAAATCTAGACAGTGAAGAAAAACTAAGTTTTTCTCTCTAACTTCAAAAATGGTAGTTCTCCTCTTCTCTCTCTTTTCTCTTTCTACTATCTTTTTTCTTCTACCTCCGATGGCTGCAAAAATTGGAAGAAGAGGAAGAAGAGGGATTCTTCTTCTAACCCTTTTATATAAAGGCCTAAGAGGCCTTAAATTTTAGGCTCTTAATTTGGGTCTATCACATGAGGAAAAACCCAACAAATCTTCCATTTTCCGATTATGTGGAGGGACTCACCATCCCGACGATTGAACAACAAACTTCAAGCTTCTCCCTTTGTAAGGATTTCATTAATGATCGGTATGTATCTTCTTAAGTTCAAACAAGCTGTTATTGAGAGCGTCTCTCATCCAATGATACCTCACATAAATATGTTTCGATCTTGCATGAAAGGTAGAATTCTTACTAAGGTGAATGGTGCTCTGGTTATCACAGTATACCACATAGCGTTGCTGCTTAAACCCGAGCTCATGTATGAAATGCTTCATCCACAACAACTCTTTACATGCTTCTGTTGCTGCAATGTACTCTGTCTCTGTTATAGAAAGTGCAACACATTTCTGTAGTCTTGATTGCCAAGACACGACACCTTCTGAGAATGTCATCAAATAGCCCGAAGTAGACCTTTTATTATCTACATCCCCTACCATGTCTGCATCAGTGTAGCCAACAAGTACTAGTTTCTTACTTCCAAAAGTGAGTTTCAACTTGGAAGTACCTCGTAAATATCTCATAATCCACTTGACTACCTCCCAATGTAGTCTTATTGGATTAGATAGAAAGCAGCTAACAACACCAACTGCATAAGCTATGTTTGGTCTAGTACATACCATGGCATACATCAAACTTCCTATTGTCGAGGCATACTAAGCTCTTCTCATGTCTTCCTTCTCCTTATCTGTAGAAGGGCTATGTTTGCTGCTTAGTGTAAAGTGACTAGCTAGAGGAGAACTGACCATTTTAGCTTTGCTCATGTTAAATCTTTCAAGCACCTTTTCAATATATTGCTCTTATGACATATACAGCTTCTTAGATGCTTTATCTCGCTTAATTCTAATACCAAGAATTTTCTTTGCTAACCCCAAATCCTTAATGGAAAAGGATTTGCTTAACTGCTTCTTCAGCTTATCAATTCTTGAAACATTTCTACCAACAATCAAGATATCATCAACATAGAGCAAAAATATAACAAAATCATCATCAGAAAATTTCTGCACAAATACACAATGGTCAGAAGTAGTTTTTTGGTAGCCTTGCTCCCCCATAACTAATTCAAACTTCTTCTCCCACTGACTCGGTGCCTGCTTCAAGCCATAAAGACTTTTCTTCAACTTACACACATAATTCTTTTTTCTTTTTATTGTGAAACCCTCTAGCTGTTCCAGATAAATTTCTTTGTCTAAATAACCATGGAGAAATGCAATCTTAACATCCATTTGCTCAATCTCCAAATCAAGACTAGCTGTCAAGCCCAAAACTACATGAATAGACGACATCTTAACAACAAGAGAAAAAATCTCATCAAAATCAATACCTTTCTTTTGACTGAACCCTTTGACAACCAATCTATCTTTGTAATGTGGCTGTGAAGTGTGTTCTTCTTGCTTCACTCTATAAACCCACCTGTTCTTCAAAGCTCTTTTTCCCTTTGGCAACTTGACAAGCTCAAAAGAATGATTCTCATGCAATGACTTCATCTCATCTTGCATAGCATCAACCCACTTCATCTTATTTTCATCTCCCATGACTTCCTCATTCACTTTCAGGTTCTCCCCCGTCAGTTAGTAATACATAATCATCAACAGAATACCGTGTGGAAGGATGTCGGTCTTTGGTAGACCTCATGAGTGAAATATCTGGTGGAGCCTCTGCTACTGGTGACTACTCATGAACATCATCATCCATTTCAACCTGTGTGGGAGTTTCAACATCACCAATGTCATGTTGGTCATCATGTGCTTCATCTTCAACCTGTGTAGGAAGGTGTGTCAAAGGAACTAGATCTAAGTCAATTAGATTATCACTATACTAAAACTCTATTGCATCAGTCTTCTCAATGTCCTGCATGGTATGATCTTCCATAAACATAGCATCTCAGCTTCTTACAAGCTTTTTCTGCACCAGATCATAAAACCTATAACCAAGCTAATCTTGACCATAGCCAATGAATACACAAGGTCTTGTCTTAGCATCAAGCTTAGACCTCTCATCTTTACATATGTGCACAAAAGCCTTGCATCCAAAGACACGCAAGTGATCATAAGAGATTTCATTATCTGACCAAATTCTATCCAGAACATCAAATTCTAAAGGAACACATGGTGTAATATTGAGAACATGTACAACAGTATTCAAAGCCTCACCCCAAAATGATTTTGGCAATTGTGACTATGAAAGTAAACATCTCACCCTTTCAACCAATATCCTATTCATTCTCTCAACCAACCCATTCAACTGAGGAGTCTTAGGAGGTGTCTTTTGATGTCAAATACCATGTTGTCTACAATACTCGTCAAAAGGACCAGAATACTCACTCCCATTATCAGTCCGGATGCATTTCAATTTTTCACCAGATTGTCTCTCAACAAGAGCATGAAGTTGCTTAAACACTTCTAATACTTTGTTTTTTGTTTTCAAGGTATACACCCAAATCTTTCTTGAATGATCATCTCTAAAAGTCAAAAAATATAGAGATCCACCAAGTGTTTTTGTTTTCATAGGATCACACACATCAAAATACACTAAATCAAGCATACCTAGCTTCCTTGTGTGGTGGTGTGTTTTGATTACAACTTTGGTCTTCTTTCCTACTAAACAATGAGCACACCTTTTCAAAGATCCCTTCTTCATACCAGAAAGAAGATTCTTCTTAGCCAAAATCATCAAGCCCTTCTCACTTATGTGACTGAGTCTATTGTACCAAAGCTCAACTATGTTATCATCATCCACTGCATTGATATTGGAATCAATTACCCTTGCCTACATCAAATACAATGAGGAACACTTCTTTCCTTTTGCTACCACCATAGAACCTCTGGTGAGCTTCCATTGACTATCACAAAAGGTGTTGCAAAACGCTTCATCATCAAGCTTACTTGTGGAGATTAAATTCATGCGGATATTCGGAATGTGTTTGACATTCTTCAAAATCAACAAAGTACCATTACTAGTCTCCAAACGCACATCTCCCATACCAATGACTTTAGCTGAGCCATCATTACCCCTCCTAACACTTCCAAAATCACTGGATGTGTAGGATGTAAAGGAATCTTTCCGAGGTGTAGCATGGATTGAGGCACCGCTATCAGTCACCCAACTGATCTCCTGGCAAGCAAAATTAACAACATCACTATCATAAACAATAAGGAAATCTGAAGTGGTAGTGGCAACTCGATCATCTTCACCACCATTGTCATTCTTCTTGTCCTTCACTTTCCCTTGTTTCATATCTCTCTTCAATTGGCGACAATACTTCCTTATATGCCCTTTCAAATGGCAATAGTGACACTCAACATTTACAAACTTGTTAGTCTTGCTTTTGCTTCTATCTTTTTTCTTCAAACCTCTACTCTTACTCCTCTCCCTCTTTTTAGTAACTAGGACATTTAACTGTGAAGAACCCTGTGACTTTCTTCTCATCTCTTCATTCAGAACACAACTCTTAACCAAATACATATTCATAGTACCATCTAGGGCTGAGTTAGACAAAGAAGTTCTAAACATCTCCCACGAGTCCGACAATGTACCAAGAAGCCACAACCCTCGCACCTCTTCCTCAAACTTGATATTCATTCCAGCCAACTGATTAATAATACCTTGGAATGTATTCAAGTGATATATCATAGGAGTTCCATCTTGATACTTTAAGTTAATCATCTTCTTGATCATAAACAATTTATTGTTACCATTCTTTCAAGCATATAACTATTCGAGTTTGTTCCATAGACTCCGTGCATGTTTCTCTTCACTAACATGATTGAGAACATTATCATATACCCATTGTCTGATATAACCACAAACCTACCGATGAAGTAAATTCCATTTTGCATCAGTTTTATTTTCTAGCTTTTCAGAAGCAAACACATGCAAATAATAATCCTTCACATATAATAAGCCTTCCATCTTTCCTTTCCAAACATGATAATTGAAGCCATTTAGAGTAATCATTCTACTTGTATTGCTTTCCATTGTTCTACACAAGACACAAATTATCTTGAACCAATGCTCTGATACCACTTTGATAGAATAAACACAAACAATGCACAACCAGATTTTATCCCCTCGTGAGATCCTAATAGGAGTCAATCATATAGAGCAACAAGAATTCACCCAATCAACAAGTATATGAACACCAATAATTTTTAGCGTGGAAAACCTTCTCCAATGTGAGAAGTAAAAACCACGGGACCTTTAGGCCACTTAAAAACTCCACTAATATAATCAATGGGTTACACAATTCTCTCTAGATAAAACTAGAGGCATACATCAACCATATCTCAAGACAAATTAATCTTGGCAATTTCAACAATTTTGCATAAAGACAATGGAGAAATCTCACCAAACACACCCATTGTTCTCAGACTAAAATATAACTGTTTTGAACTCCAAATCCAATCTCTACCGTTCAGAATGAAGATCAATGAGTTCGGAACATGCTCACCAAAAATCAGTTCAATTGAACCATGGATTAACCTTGATCGGAGCTCATAATCAAAACTGTCCGAATAGAAAACTCACCAAAACAGAGGCTTTATTCTCAGACTAAAATATGATTGTCCGAAACTCCAAATCTGATTTTCACCATTCATATTGAAGATCGATGAGTCACGAACCTCTCCTCCAAATTTAAGATCGATCGACCCCACAGATGAAGCGGGATCAGACCTTTGATGAAATCTGGACAATGAAGAAAAACTAAGTTTTTCTCTTTAACTTCAAAAATGGTGGTTCTCCCCTTCTCTCTCTTTTCTCCTTCTACTATCTTTTTTCTTCTACCTTCGATGGCTAAAAAAATTGGAAGAAGAAGAAGAAGAGGAATTCTTCTTCTAACCCTTTTATATAAAGGCCTAAGAGGCCTTAAATTTTGGGCTTTTAATTTGGGCCTTTAATTTGGGCCTTCCACATGAGGAAAAACCCAACAGAACTGTGATCAAACTAATAATATCATAAATTTATAATTCATATATTATTAAACTATTTCATCATTTTATTTTTAATATTAGTATATATTAATCATGATAACGATATTATATAAACATATGAATATTTTTTATTAATCAAATAATTTTTTATATTATTCATATATTATTAGTTTTACATTTTATGAATTTTTATAATTTTGTGTGGTTTATATATTAATTACAAATAATTCATGCCATAAGAAAACACTTTTACATGATGATTTATATATATTAAGAGTTTTGTCGCTTGATCTCTAAGGAATGTGCGGGAAAAAAAAGGGAAAGGGGGGGGGGGGGGGGGGGGGGGGGGGGTGTTGGAACTACCATTTAGTGGCCTTCAAACCACCCACTGTTTCCATTTCCTATATATATATAATATGAGACATCTAAATAAAAAGTAGAAACTCTAAAACAAAAGGTAAACATATATGATGTCTTTAAAAATTACTTTAATAAATTTTAAAATTTGAGATAGTAAAATTTTTTTATTATCTCAAATTTTCAATCAGTTTTTAAATCCATAACATTTTCAATATAAACCTCTAAGAAATCCTATATTTTATATATATAGAAACTATTACTATTTTCTACATTTAAAAATAAAAAAATAGTAAGTATATCCGATAGACAATAAGGTGTAATTTGGATAAACTTTTTGTTTCTCTTTTCTAAAATATAAAGTAATCATTATACCTCTATAAAATATAAGAACTCTTTGAAACTTAATTAAAAAATAGAATGATTTTCAAAAAATGCTAAGAAAGATGAGATATTAAAAAAAATTTACTACTTCAAATTTTAGAAAATTTAAAAGTAGTTTTTAAAAATATAAGTTAAGTTTATATTCTTAAGAACATAAGTTAAGTTTGTACTTTTTATATAAAAGTTATTGTATTTTATATATTTTATAGAAGTTATTATTATTTTCTACCCTTCAAAATAAAAACCAAGAAGCATATGTAAATGAGCACTAAGGTGTCAATTGGACATACTTCTCATTTTTTATTTTTAAAATTAAAACATAGTAGTTATTTATAAAGATTAAAATTTCTAAAAATATAATCAAAATTTTGAGATATCATACTAGCCCTGATACAAAAAAAAAAAAAAAAAAAAAAGTTGAAATCTTGGCTTGCCAAAAATTGGTCAATATTGTTGAAAATATCGATAGAATATTAGTCCACTAAGAGAAAGACCAACTATTGATATTTATGATATTTCAACATCCTATGCAAAAAAGGAAATATTAAAATAAAACTTAATTAAATTAATTAATTTTAATTATTTTAACTTAATTAATTTGAGAAAATAAAGGCTAATCTTAATAGAGAAAAACACCCAAGAGGCAGGGTGAATTGGGGTTTAAAAAATTCTTTTTCAAATACAATAAATTTAAACACAAGAAGCACAAATATAAATAGATAAGATTAGATAAAGCAAACTCAGATTTTATAGTGGTTTAACACTTCCTTGCGTACGTCCACTCTCCTCAAGCTCCTAATCGAGTGAGGGTTCCACTATACTTGAAGCTTCAACCAAGCTTCTAATCACCTTTACATTTGGATTTCAACTCCAATCGGCTCTTACACAATCCCTTCAAATGTCTACTCCCTTGAAGCTTATAACACTCAAATAATAATCTTAAATCTCTCAGCCTAACTCAACAAGGGCCTAAATACAACTTAAAAGCTAAGAAGAATCACAAGGGTACACTAATGAATATGCAAATGAAGGTTTAATGCACCAAAGAAAGAATGAGAGCTTTTGCAAAATAAAAAAGTAGGTAAACAAATAAATGCAGATGTTCTCTTGCCCATAGATGAAGTGGAGCTCTCAATTTATAGGTTTCTAGCGTCGGGAGCTAAAATGCCAAAAAACAGCCTCAATTGGTCAAGTTGGGGGTCGATCGGTTCACTAGCCGTTAGGCATTAAATACATGGTAGGTGATCGTTAGGCCTCGACCGGGAAAGAAAGCCTACTATAAGAGAGGAGATTTTTTACATCTCGATCAAAACTCAACTGGGAAAGTGTAACCAGTCAATCGGTACCCTAATTGATTGAGCCGGTTGACCACTACCTCTATTGGTTCACCTTTTTTGGCCCAAATACCTATCTTTTTCTATTCTTTTCTCTTCTAATACTTAGACAAGGTCTTTAGGTAAATTAATATGGCAATTTTAAAATGATTTTCCTAAGGTTCATTTGATAAAACTCGGGTTTTTGATGGAAATGTAACTTTAATGCATAAACCAAGTTTTTAAAAATGCGTGAAAAGATATGAAAATCCTAAGTGCACCCATGCACTCATCTTACATATGTTTCTTATGATTAAAGGTCTTCCAAATGTCTTGATCTTGCATCCATTGAGTCCTTTGATGAATTTCCAAAATTATTCTTGAAATTCTTTATAATTCAAACCAACTAGCCACTTAACCATGGTTTGTTATCATTAAAACATGATTAGGAGAACCCTTGGGCTAACAATCTCCCTCTTTTTTATGTTGAAAAACATTGGTTATCTAGGAGTAAAAGAATCTTCCCCTTAAACCAATCATGGATTAACAATCAAAATTTAAGAATTGAAAACAAAAAAATCAAGACATGTTAGAGAGTATTACAACAATAAACAATACATGTCACCAAATATATAGGCATATCATATATCATAAGTCAAATGTATCAGTCAGTACATCATATGTCCAATCAAACTAACATAAGTAAAGATAAGCAATGTATGATCCAACAAAGATGATATGCATGTATGAGTCTCTTATATCTAGCCTCCTAGATCCTAAAATATCTCCCTCTTTGGCAACATAAAAAATGAACAAGGAGGGTGTCTAACAAATCAAGACTGAGTAGGTGGAGATGGAAACACAGAACACAAGTAGGTCATCATCTCCTCATGTTGACACACGATGCAATCCTTAATGCAATCAATCCTCTACTGGAGATACTCAAATTGAGAAGTGAACCCAGTCTGATATTGGTCCATCATATCCTCCATCGAATAAAATCGTGTGTCACTGACCACTGTAAGCTCCTTCATGAAAGTACCAAGAGAGCTAATCTAAGCGGATAAATCCATCCAAGGAGCATAGTCAGGAGTAGAAGGTGCCTAAGGCTATATGGTATCTCAGTATAAGTGGGCTTAGTGAATGCTGGTCTAGAGAAGGAGGGCTTGGTGTATAATAGTTGAGTAGATGGTCCGTTTATAAAAGCTGACTCAATCAATATCGGCTCAAAGAAGGTGGACTCAAACTAAACACCCTTGATCTATGAAGGAACCTCTGTCTGAAGTGAGGGAATATCAAGTTTAGGCCCTCTCTGCTGGTGGCCACTCTAAGGGTTTAGTCCACCCTGAGGGTCTACTCCACCCTCCATTTTCTTAATCTCTGACTCCTTCTCAACTCCAAGGTGTGTCTATCCTTGTCCCCGTAGTTATGCTCTCTTTTCTTTTCTAATCCAAAACCATTTGGAGTCTTCTCAAATTTCATTCGCCCCATGGACTGATCATCATATGTATCATATGTACTAGGAGCCTCAAAGTCCATCTCTTTGCTAAGGTCAATGTCAGCATCCTTAAATACTTGGGAAAAGAAGTGGCCATAGGGAAGTACTCAAGTGATGCTCTCACAACATGAAATCATATGCATCATATAGACATATACTTAGAAAATGGTCAATTTTTTGACAAAAAATAAAAATTCCCTTGGCATTAGCCATAAAAAAATGGGGAATTCATAAAAAATCCTAAGTGCACCCATGCATTCATCTTATATATGTTTCTTATGATTAAAGGTCTTCCAAATGTCTTGATCTTGCATCCATTGGGTCCTTTGATGAATTTCCAATCTAACACTTGAAATTCTTTATAATTCAAACCAATTAGTCGGTTAACCATGGTTTGTTATCATCAAAACGCGATTAGGAGAATCTTTGGGCTAATAATCTCCCCCTTTTTTAAGATGACAAACCTTGGTTATCTAGGAGGAAAAGAATCTCCCCCTTAAACCAATCATGGATTAACAATCAAATTTTAAGAATTGAAAACAAAAAAAAAAAAAAAATCAAGAAATGTTAGAGAGTATTGCAACAAAAAACAATATAAGTCATCAAATATATAGACATATCATATCTCATAAGTCAAATGTATCAATCGGTACATCATATGTCTAATCAAACTAACATAACTAAAGATAAGCAATATATGATCCAATAAAGATGATATGCATGTATGGGTCTCCTATATCTAGCCTCTTAGATCCTAAACTATTTCCCCCTTTGGCAACATAAAAAATGCACAAGAGGGGTATCCAATGAATCAAGGCTAAGGAGGTAGAGGTGGAAACATAGAACGCAAGTAGGCCATCATCTCCTCATGCTAACGCACCATGCAATCCTCAATGCAATTAATCACTATCAAAGATACTTAAACTGAGAAGTAAACCTAGTCTGATATTGGTCCATCATATCCTCTATATAATAAAATCATATGTCACTGACCACTGCAAGCTCCTCCATGCAAGTACCAAGGGAGCTAATCTGAGCGGATAAATCCATCTAAGGAGCATGGTTAGGAGCAGGAGGTGCCTGAGGCTATGGTATCTCAGTATAAGTGGGCTCGGTTAATGTTGGTCCAGAGAAGGAAAGCTCGGTGTATGATGGTTAAGTAGATGGTCCCTCTATAAAAGTCGGCTCAATCATCATCGACTCAAAGAAGGTGAACTCAAACTGAACACCCTTAGTCTATGAAGGAATCTCTATTTGAAGTGGGGAAATATCAAGCTTAGGCCCTCTCTGTTGGTGGCCACTCTGAGGGTCTAGTGCACCCTGAGGGTCTACTCCACCCTCCATCTCCTTAATCTCTGACTCATCCTCAACTCCAAGGTGTGTCTGTCCCATCCCTGTGGTTATGCTCTTTTTCCTTTTTTTGATCCAAGAACCATCTAAAGTCTTCTCAAATTTCATTCACCCCATGGACTGATCATCATATGTATCATATGTGCTAGGAGCCTCAAAGTTCGTCTCTCTGCTAAGGTCAATGCCAACATCCTTGAATGCTTGGGAAAGGAAGTGGCCATAGGGGAGTACTCGAGTGGTTCTCTCACAACATGTAATCATATGCATCATATAGACATATACTTAGAAAATGGTCAATTTTTTGACCAAAAATCAAAATTCCCTTGCATTGGCCATAAAAAATTGGTGAATTCATAAAAAATCCTAAGTACACCCCTGCATTCATCTTACATATGTTTCTTATGATTAAAGGTCTTCCAAATGTCTTGATCTTGCATCCATTGGGTCCTTTGATGAATTTCCAAACTAACACCTAAAATTCTTTATAATTCAAACCAATTAGTCACTTAACCATGGTTTGTTACCATCAAAACGCGATTAGGAGCACCCTTTGGCTAACAAATTTTATTTGTAAATTTCATTGCCTTATTATCCAAAATATAAAAACTATCATAATAATCTTCTTAATGAATATGTTTATATTTTTTTGTATAATAATTAACTATCAAAAAACTAAAATTTATAAATAAAATTATAAAAAAATTATACATATATCATTATTTATTTTATATCCTTAAATATATTCAAACTAAATACTTTATAAATTTTATCATACATAATTCCTTAAAGGAAAGAAAAAAATTAAAAAGCACACATGGGTAGCTTCTCACTACAATTTGTAACTACAAAAATGTTATTAATAGGTTTTGCAAATTGCTTCTCAAAATACATGAATTCTTTCTTGAACATACAATGATTCTTGATTAACCAACATCTGAAATGCTCAAAAGACTCAATACTCAACCCAAGCCTATTGCTAAGCTAAAAAAAGCTTCAATTGTTCTTTTCGATTTCATAAAAGAAAATTTTAGGATACCAATTTATTATTTTATTGAATTTTGAATTTGAGTCATTAATGTGTATAGGTAAATCTAGACCATTGAATAAAGAAATGAAGAAACAAAACTTAGTTATAGAAAGGAATGAGAGTTAAATATGTAAATCATAATAATCAAGTACAAAGTAATGATGTTTTCTAAACCATATGATGCCAATTTCTAATGGATGGAAAAAAATCCCTCATAAATCTATATTTAAATTCAAATTTATTAAGCGATTATTGAAAAAGGTAATTGAAAATTTTATAAGTTATATATATAATTTTTTGTTCAAAAACATTTGGTTCAATAAATTAAGTTATGATAGGTTACATAAGTTGTATAGGAGATTATTAAATAATTTAGGCATATAACTTTCAGCCACGCTAAGTGAAATTTTTGGTAGATAAATAATTATATGATTAGGAGTGACCAAAAGGAGAATCTCCTTCACATGCACATATTCTAGAACCCATTTTTATTTTGCTCAAAGTGAAAGAAGGAAAATTTTAAAAATAAATATTTTCATACAATGATCACACTTTTAAAGAACAACTCTAAGGTATAAACAAATAGATATCATACCAAGACAATGTTGAATAAATTAAATATATATTAAAAAAAATGATATTTCAATACAAAGGCAATATAGAAAAGAAATGAAACTATTTTTCCATGTGACTATTTCTCATTTTTGGCAATTACCCAATTTTTATTTATAGATCCATCTACGCTCCACTTGTAAAAAAATTACAAAATATTCTTCACCCTTTATAACCGATTAAATTACAAATGTATTATTGAAAGCTATTGTGGTTGGACTAGTATGTACTATTAGACTTCAATTACCCTCTTCAATATAATAATATTTTGTAACCAAACATCATATAATACTAGATTATTTACCTGTGATACATTTTTGTATTTCAATATATTATGTAAAAGCAGATGCTATTCACTTCAAGGACTCGTCAAGCTTTTGGTAAAGAATGATACATCATGGCATTCTAGTATTAATTCTCAAGAAGTTGGCTTAGCTAGGACTAAAGAACTGGATATAGGAAAGGAAGAAAAAATATCCCAAGAAAAGAAAGGACAAAACTCCTAAGAAAAGAAATGACAAAATTTCCAAGAAAATGAAGGGCAAAACTACCAAGAAAGTTCAACCAACTATGAGTACAAGACGAGTGATGAAGCTCCATTATTTTTAGCAACAATATCAAACATTCAAGACATTGTTGAAGAAATACTGGTTTGTCATCCACATGCGCTTGAGCATACTAATAAGGAATGAATGAACATACTACATGTGACAATCCTTTACCATCATATTGAAATTTTTTATATAGTGGCAAAGTCTAAATTACTTGCAAGAAGTCTATTATCAACTATAGATAACAAAGGGAACTCCTTACTGCTTATGGTTGGCCTAAGAAGAAAAAGTCAAGCTAGTGAAAAGATGCAAGCCCTGCATTCCAGCTACAAAAAGAGTTTGTTGTTGTTTAAGGTGCACTTCTACTTACCCATTAATGATAACCATAAACATTGTGATGAATAATAATAATAATAATAATAATAATAATAATTAGATTCCAAATAGAACCAAGGTACTAAGAAATAAATCCTAGATGCAGTAAATAAGTCTTAGTTAAATAGTGTTAGGATTTTAACTATACCAACCTAAGATAATTGCTCGGGAGAGGGTGAATAGGGTGATGGTTGCTTTTAACTAATTTAAATATAAAGAGCAAGTGACAATTGTATGTAATAATATAACAAGTATAATGAAATGCAATTGCATATAAAGTAAAGAAAGTAAAGGAAAAGAGAAATACAAACTTAAGATTTTATAATGGTTCAAGCAACCTGGCATATATCCACTCTCTTTAAGGTTCAATCCCAAGCTTGAGATTCCACTATCCCAAAGCTTCCAAATCAAGCCTTCAAGGTTTACACTTGGATTAATTGGCTTCAGTGGGCACTTATAATTCTCCTAGAGAAATGCCTTACTCTTGAAGGTCCCCAAGAGATATCTCACACTTGGCAAACCTTACGTGATACCTCACACTTAAATTTTCCCCTCAAGTGATACCCTACAATTGAGCCCAATTCACAAGGTATATAAAATAATATTCGATAAGAATAAAACTTCTAGTTTACAATTTTTTCATTATGGAATATAAGGAAAATAAGGTTGGATGGTGCACTAAGATGAACTCTTTAAATACACTTTAAAAACACTCCTTTAGCCTAAAATAATATTTAAGAATCATTTAGAACTCTTTCTCCCTAATACAAGAATCTTGGAGCCTTTAAATAAGAGCTGGAAACCTAAACTAGTCATGCTTGTTAAGGACAATTTAGGTTTAACAAGTCAATGAACCAATTGACCAACTACTAGCCACTGCAATTATTGTTGGCCAATCAGCTCAACCAGTTGAGGCTTAACCTCAATGGTTGAACACATGCTACTAAAAGAAAAAAAGTGCAAGTGCACCTCAACTAAACATGTTCTTCCTTACCTCAATCGATTGCACTGTAAAGTGCATAAAAGACCTAGTTTGAGGCTTAGAACCTCTAACAACTTATATTCAACTTCATAAATCTTTTAAAACAAGTTTAGAAAGAATTAGACTCATAGTTTTAATCAAGAACATGAAATCATTTGGTTTATAAGAGAATAAAATCGATTTAGATACTTAGATGAATTTATGTGCTTCAATAAAAAAGTAATGTAATATGAACCTAGTGCACTAACAACTTTACAAAAAGATTATAGATAATAGGTCTTTATTCCTCTTCTCTTTGAAGTCTTCTCATTTTTCTTGATTTTTCTTTGACTTGATATTTCTTTTTTTGCTTCTTTAGATATCTTTTTGTCTAAATATACTTAGAATAAATCATTAGTTTTAAACTTTGTTTTATTATCATCAAAACCAAAATTAATCAAACTTTAGTTTCACAATCTCCTCCTTTTTTAGATGACAACATCAAAGTTGCTCAAATACTTCCCCCTTAATATATGCTCCTTGATTTTTAGAAAATGTTCAATTTTAAGACTCTTAAGGAGTATATTTAGGGTGCTAAAAAATAATATAACCAAATATAAACAACACAAAGACCAATTAGCAATTGGTAAGGTAACAAATAAGATGCATGCATGTGTATAATAATTGAAGTATGAAGCATCAATATTCAAGATTGCTGAAACAAATATTATCATCCTAGTACTATAATAACTTATTACTATTTTTCCTCCTTTTTGTCATCAACAAAAAGTCTCAATTCAGTATGATAAGAGAATTTATTAATCAATCATAAATGATGTCACAAAAAATAAATAATAAGCATAACATCATTTTTCCTCTTCTTTTTCTTTTTCATTTGAAAATATATTTCAATTAAAAATTTTCTCAATCTTAGAGCATTTTCCAACTTAAAGCGTGATTTGCTAAAAATGGTATGGGAATGAAATATTTTTCATTTAAAGCATATCATTATTTCCCAACATATGCAATTTAAAAGATTCAACACATAACACATAATTTAACATCATTAAAACATGCAAGCATGTGATCATTTTATTTCACCTAAGGTTTTCATAAATGATGACTTCTTAATCCAAACCTTGGGATAGCAATTATGTCAATTTCATTAAAATGATTTTTCTTTTTATGATCATAATTCAAAACATTTTCAATTGTTCTTTGTGAAAAAAAATTCAAATCAATAGGATAAGATAGAAAAAACAATTTGAAGCATTTCTAAACTTCTTATGCCAATTTGATCATCCTTTTCATGATGATTGACACTGTATCTATTCCTTTAGAAGAGTTTTTTATTCTTTAGAAATGAAAAAATTCATTTAGGAATTTAATTTTGAATCTAACTACATCATATCATGCTTATAAGGACTCTATTCCAACAGGTGACATATAGTTTTAGCATTTAATTACACATTTTCTTTTCTTACTCATTTCACTCATGGATTGACTTTGGAATGGACACCTCATTTTCAATTTTAGTTGGAATATGATATCTATTTTGAATGACTTTCCATAAATCAAAATCAACAGACTTTAAAAACCAAGTCATTTTTGTTTTTGAATACCAATAATCATATCTAAAAAAGAATATGATATCTACTTTTGTTTTCAATTTTCGTTGGAATATGGCATCTATTTTGAAACTAAAAAACCTCCCATGAGTAGAGACTTAGGTTGATTTGCTATTCCTTACATATTATTAAATCCTAAGCAAAAGGCTTTACTTTGATATCAATTGTTATGATTCTAGTTATTCCAACCTAAGGTAATCACCTTAGAAGAGAGAGGGAGAGGAAGGGAGGTTGAATAAAGTGATGATCACTTTTTATAAATTTAAACTTATAGAGCAAGTGACAATTGTAGGAATTGTATATAAAGTAAAGAGAGTAAGGGAAGAAAGAAATGTGAACTTAAGATTTTATAGTGGTTTGAAGCAATACAACCTATATCCATTCTCCTCAAGTTTCAATCCAAGCTTAAGGTTCCACTATATCTATGCTTCCAAACCAAGCCTTTAAACTTTACTCTTGGATTAACTAGCTCTAATGGGCACTTATGATTTTTCTTTAGTGATACCTCAATCTTTAATAGATGTCTCTAATAGGCACTTATAATTTTTCTTAAGTGATACCTCATTGTTTAAGAGATATCTCACTCTTAAAGATCCCCAAGTGATACTCCACACTTGGACAACCCTAAGTGATACCTCACACTTAAATATTTCACTAAATTGATACCTTCTACAATTACGCCTAACTCACGAGATGTATAAGAAAAAATTTGATAAGAATAAAACTTCTAGTTTATAATTTTGGTGCAATGGAATACACAAAAACTAGAATTGAATGGTTTACTTGTTAGCATTGAGCCCTATTAAGCATGACATAAAGTAACAAATTGAGATTCATTTATAAATTTATTTATCTATGTTTTTTGGTTTCCAATATGCATTAATTGGTCATTTAAGCATACATGCTCACATCACTTACATTGTATATAACTTGGGTGCATAAGGAGTTGCACAAAATATCCAAGTCATGGGTTCCTTATAGAGTGATAAGTAGTCCACAATTGATTTATAGATTTGGGAAATCCGTGTGAGACTATAGTGCACTACTTCCTAATTGGAGGGATGACTTGTCTTGGTTATCAAGATGGTTTTCCCATAGTGAGTGCACTAGTGTATGCAATGCACACTGGATAGGACTTATGGTGAATTATGACGTAAGACTATTAATTAATTATCAGGATTCACCAAGCTACTATAATGCATAGACTCTCAACCTTAAGAAGGTATTGAGGCTTTGACCTATGGGTGAGACCCTAAAGTGATCACATAGCCTTATGGATGTGGTCACTATTGATGGAGGCTAGTGGTAGTAACAGGTATTCTCAATAGAGGCACCATAATATCTTATGGGTTTAAGACAGTGTGTCCCCTTAGGTGATTCAATGGACATGTGATCTAGAAGACTTTGGTCAAAATATTTCCATTAGTGAAAATTCGACATATGCTTTTTAAAGGTAGAGTAGGTCTTCTTAATTTTTATTTGATTTAATTTATCTTTTATTGCTTTTTTGAAAATCTTTTTGCCTAAACATACTTAGGATAAATTATTAGTTTTAATTTTTGTTTTATTATTATCAAAACCGAGATCAGTTTCACAAATAGAGATAAATAGAACCTTTTTAACAAATATAAATATAAATAAGATCATTTTTACCACCTATCAATTTTTATTTGGCCATCACTTTTGTGTATGATATGAAAATTAGCTTTCAATGTTGTAAAATGATCCTTTAAGTTATCACTATAGGTTTTTGTTAGGCTTACACAAGGTTAAATTAATGCATAGAGAGAATAAACAATACACCAATGAGATTCAAACTCAAGACCAAGCTACTCTTTCCATGTTAAAATCCACTAATTGACCTTAAAGTTTAAGTTATTAGAAAAATACTAAAGAAAGAAAAAAGTATTAAAAAATAATTTTCTCATTTTTGTTTTAATATATAAAATATAAAATGTAAAAATAAAATATAATTAAAATTAATAAAAAAAATACTTGAATATTTTGAAATTATTTAATTCTTAGATAAGAGTTAAAATAAGTAAAATGAGTTTAAAGTAATATATAAAAATGATTTTTGATTTTAAATCTTTTTTTTTTCTTTCACTTTTTATTTTCTTCTACTTTTTCCCTTATTTTTCTCCACTTCCCTCAAATTATTTAAGAATCGTCTAAGAATCAAACACAACCTAAAAGTTCATGAATAATTACTTTGAAGGTTTTTTTTTCCCAAATATTTTTAATTTAGTCAATGATAAATGGAGGGATTAGAAAGAACAAAAATGCTTGTATGTGTTACATTAGAATAACGGTGCTACTTGTGATTGTATGTGTGGGTGCAGAAAGTGAAGTCAGCCTGTAAGATGCATTTGACCAAGCCTCTCAACAAAGATAACCAGACTGCTGAAGAATTATTTGCTGATATGAATGAGAGACTCCATCGAGATGCCAAGGAATGGCTAATGCGCACCACTGACAATTGCACCATTCTTTCTATTTTCATAGCCACTGTTGCCTTTGCAGCAGCCTACACAGTACCAGGAGGTCCTAATCAAGACGCCGGTATTCCAATCCTTAACTCTAAACCCTTCTTTGTGGTTTTCATATTAGCTGATGTGTTCTCCCTCACTTTGGCTTTGACATCTGTGGGTATATTTCTCTCCATCCTTACATCCTCATTTCCACTACAAGACTTCAAAACATATCTTTTTAAGAAGCTGACACAGGGAATTATATGTATGATACTCTCCGTCTCAATGATAGCGGTGGCGTTTGGAGCAACAATCGTCCTGATCATGACACATAATTGGAAAAATGCTGTTTGGGGTGTGGTTGGATTTCTTCTGTCCCCATTTTTTCTCTCATATTCACCTCTACGTTCAGCAATCCTGGGACGTTGCACAGAATCTTCCAAAAATTTTGTTGCAAAATTCCTCAAAGGCGTTGCCATTGGGGTTGGAATATTCGTCCTTGTCCTCTTTCTTTATTTATATCTAGCTTTCAGTAAAGCTTAATAGTTAGTGCATAATGAATTAAAGTACTTAATGCTTAACAAATTAAAATAATTTCAAGTTAAATTATGAATAATTTACTTATATAAAATTCAGTATATAATTATTGTTTCTAGTGTTTAAGTTTTTTTAAAAACCAATTTAAATTTTTTTCTAAACAATTAAGTTGATATATTTAATTGTTTGTACTTTTATTATAATTATTTGAAAAAATAATTATTTTACTGTAAAAAAAATAAACAATGGAAGAGAGAGACATAACCAATGAAAGGATATTTGTGATATAGAAAAAATAAATTATTTTAACTTTTTACGTATTTAAGTCATTTTTAACTGTAAGTTTTGTAATATTAAATTATTTTACTAAACACTTTTAGTTTCAAAAATACCAAAAAATTAAAGTTCATTTGTTCTAATTTTCTCTTCATTCTACCTATATGTGACTTTTAAAAAGTGCGCTATCATACTAAATGCTACCCATTCCTTATTTTCCTCACTCTATTGTGGCAAACATATCCCCATAAGCTTTGTCCCTTCCTATCTTCTTATTAAGTTTCAATAGTTGAGCAAACAATCCTCATAACAAAATTTTATATTCATTTTAGGTAAAAGAAAATATTGAATTTCTTATATATCATCAATCAAATGTTCATATTGTAAAATCTAATTACTTACAAATTTGAGTTGTTAGGTATTGAATTTCTTTGATATCATCAACCAACTGTTCACATTCTAAAATCTAATTACTTACAAATTTGAGTTGTTAGGTAAGATCTTATTTATTTGGAGGATAAAATAGGATGTATTTTCTAACAACTTAAATTTATAAGGAAATGGATTTTAAATAATGTCTGTATTTATTTTTATATTATTTTTAATTGTTAAGATTGTATTTTAAATATGAAACAACAACTTTCTTAAATATCATTAACCAATTGTTTGTACTTTTTAATCTATTTTCTTACAAATTTAAGTTGTTAGGCAATGGCCTATTCATTTGGTGGATGAGATGGGATGTCTTACCTAATAACTTAAATTTATAAACAAGTAGTTTTTAAATAATATTTATATTCATCTTTATATTATTTTAATTATTAAGATACTATATTTTAAACATATGAAACAACAGTTTGGTTATCTCGAATTTTTATACTCATATTAGGTCAAACATTGAAGTTCTTAGATATTACCAATCAATTATTTGCATTTTAAAATCCATTTGCTTATAAATTTGAGTTGTTAGGTAACATCTTATTCATTTGGAGGATAAAATAGGAGGTATTACTTAACAGCTTAAATTTATAAGCGAATAGATTTTAAATGGTGTGTATATTCATCTTTAAATATATTATTTTTAATTTTTATGGTATTGTATTTTAAACATATAAAACAATGTGCAATTTCACTATCTCAAATTTGCTTATTCATATTAGGTCAAACATTGAATTTTTTTTCAAATCATTAATTAATTATTTGCATTTTAAAATCCATTTGTTTACAAAATTGAGTTGTTAGGTAACGCCTTATTCATTTGGAGGATAAGATGGGATGTATTACTAAACAACTCAAATTCATAGGCAAATAGATTTTAAATACTATGTATATTCATCTTTATATATATATTTAATTGTTAAGGTACTATATTTTAAACATATGAAACAACGATTTCGTTATCTAGAATATTTTTTATATTCATATTAAGTTAGAAAAAACATTGAATTTCTTAAATATCATAAACCAGTTGTTCACAATAGTTTTTAAATATTTTTTATATTCATATTAAAGTCTATTTGCTTACAAATTTGAAATGTTAGGTAATCTCTTATTCTTTTGGAGGATAAGATGGGATGTATTATATAACAATAGTTTCATTATCTCAAATTTTTATATTCATATTAAGCTATAGAAAAACATTGAATCTATTTGATTAAAATTTTGAATTGTTAGGAAATAGGTTGATTCTTATCCATTTGGAGGATAAGATGGGATGTATCATCTAACAACTTAAACTTATATAATAAGCAAATAGATTTTAAACAATGTGTATATTCATTTTTAATTATTAAGGTATTATATTTTAAATTTATGAAACAATATTTAAGGTTTCTTAAATGTAATTCAATTATCAAATTTCTACATTTTATTTTTCAGTTTTTATAATAGAAAAAAGGTTTTATTTAAGCTACAAAACAGCTAATCATCTTATTGTTATAAGTTTCATGACCTTATTTTTCATACACCATCTCCAATCATATGCATGCTGATTTGAGAAGCCTATAATTTCATCGTTGCCTTCAAGTCTCGTATGGATAGACAAGAGAATCATAGACAAGAAGTTCTTTAATTCTTGTCAATAGACCATAAACATTTATTTTGCTTCAAAACATTAGTGTATCATTTCATAAATGCATTAATGGACAAGGAGTACAAAAATGCAACCCACCGTGCCTAAACTTCTTGAATAGAGAATTTGTATTTGCAACTCATTTAATAGAAAAAATTTCAACACTAAATTTGGTATAAAATACTCAAAATAATTAGATAGTAAACATGTTCCTAAGTTAATAAATAAATAAATAACTAAATGAAAAAATTTTATTTATATATTTAAAAAAAGTTATGTATGTCTTTTAGAATTCATTTTAAATAAAATATTACTGATATGTATTTTTTTAGAAAAATTATTATTTATTTTAACAAAAAATATAATTTATATTTTTATTAAAATATTAACATTCATGTTGTATACTCTTGGTTCTCACTACACTACTGAATTATGCAACATATCAAAATTGGAATTAATCAAATTGCACCACATGTGCATAGATCCCATTATTTTGAACATCTTATTGGTTTATACATTTGTTTCATCCTTTAGTACTTCAATTTCATTGTTTGTACCCATTTCTATTCTTTTATACTTAGGTTTCTTTATTTATTAATTTATTTAACGATTAAGATTTTAAGTGGTTTGGATTAAATATATCCCATAATAATAATAATTATTATAATTATTATTATTTTATTTTGTATCTTGAATATATATTCAGAAATATTAACAAATTGAACTCGAGCAATTAGGTTACCAAAATTTTCTTCTTTTTAATAACCTATTATAACCTTATGAATTGGAAAATATAGACCCCCTTTCAGAAAATCAAAGACTACTAGTTTTTTTAGAGATTTTTATAGCATGGGGAGAATGCTATTTCACCACTTGGAGGAGCTGGCAGCACCCGAGATGCGTGGGGGGACCCCTCTCCATGCATGGATCCCATGCACACGGCAAGGGGCGTGATGGTCGGCCATGAAGGTGGTTGAGAAGCCATGCTGGCTGATGGAGGAACAGTAGGGTTGGTGATGGCTTGCTAAGGAAGACAGAAACAGGGGAGATAGGAAATAAAAGGAAGGAAAAAAAGGTATAGGTGGCGGGGAGGGCTTTTCTTCAAGCGGGACATCCAGATCAGTGGGGGGAAAGGAGCTTTTTTTTGGGCAGAGGAAGAGGAGTGTGTTCTTTTGGCTCGGGGGGGCAAGCTGAATGATAGTAGAGGAGAGTGAGGGGCGTTGTGACTGTTGGAGGTTTTGTCATAGGGGAGCTTAATATTCTAAAGGACCAGTGAGAAGAAGGAATACGCGGAGGAATCATTGTGAAAGAAGTCGTCTCAGGTATTATTCCTATAAACTATTAACTCTTTTCGTCTCAATACCATTTTGTCCAGATACTCTGTTTTGAGGTTGAAGTACGCTCACGCAATTGTTGTGCTTGACTACTAACCTATTCTTATGGGATTATTTTTTGCGAGTTTTCTTTTTTTCCTTCATGAGTTGTTTGCCATCATGATTTGATTGCTCTTTGCGAACCTTCTTGAAATTCATTTTTGCCTACCTCTTACATGCGAGCTCATGGACTATTACATGAAATGAAGTATCGTACGGTTTCATTTGGTATCTATCATTCCGTGTTCTGTCTGCCGTTTCTTCTGTTCCTGTGCTTGGCTATATGCATCAGACTCTCCATCTCTGCTGGAAGAAGGCGACACAGGAATATGCTTTCAGACTATGGGCATGAAGGGCCACGACATGCTTATCATGGCTAGATGATTTTATGCCTATATCTGCTGAACACATGAACGAGGAAATCTGGATCGAGTTCTGGAAATAGCATGAAAACTTTCAGCGGGAGATTCTGGGTTCAGTCAACCACTAGGATGGTCGTTCGGTAATTGCGAATGGGAAGCTTTGTGAAGTAGGCAACAAAGAAAAAGAATGGCTACAGAAAGAGACATGGAGACATACATTCCTTTTGGCATTTCAAAGCCTCGGGATAGTTTATGGCCGCTTGAGGACTGCTCCACTGTAGGTATTCATGTCAGTTCCAAAAGAGGATATGATATCAGAACAGAGGATATATGAGCTCCTCTCTCTTATGTTCTGGATCATAACCACCATTTCTCTGCTGAAGTATGCCTTCATGGTGTTGAGAGTTGATGACAGTGGAGAGGGTGGTCGTTTTGACTTATACTCATTGCTTCGACAGCATGCCAAAGTGGGTCTGCATCCAAATGATAGAAGTGCTAATGAAATTATGAAAAGCATAAGTGCACTTCCTTCTAAGACCAAAGTGGAATCAAGAGCCAGAAGAGCCATTGAAAAACATAAGAGCTGTCACCATTTGATGTTGTTTTTGGCTCTATTCGGGTCTTGCATGATGTACCTGATGAATTTGAGAGATTGTTACAACCATATGAAGTGGATGACGCACTCATCATCTTTGCATGGCTATACATGGCCCTCACAAAACCCATACCTATCTCCTGTACCGCGCAGCCTTCACATTCATCTACCCACTTCTCTCTCTAAACATCCATGCCTTTGTTCCAATGCAAGGCCTATTCCGTCATCAATCTCTAAAACCCAAGAAATCTGTAAACCATCCTTGGTAACATACACTACCCTCTTGGCTGCCACTCACCCCCTTCATTAACCCATCTCTCACTAACTCCCACTACCAATCCTCCAATTCCGAGCTCACTAAGCCCACTCCTCATTACTTTTCCTCATCCGTTCATTACACCCACTTACAGTAGCTAACATCACCATCCATTTTTCATACCCATTTTGCACTCTCACTCATCAAGTCCACTCTCTCTTATCACTTTCCCTATGTCACGTGCATGAACCATGCATGCATGGTTACTCACCGAACCCTATGCATGGCCATTTCTATTCCTCACCATCCTACCTTCGTTACTTCATACCCATACATACCATCAATTCATCCTATGCCCATCATATCTTCCATACCCAGGTCTGCGCGGATGGGTCTTGAACTCCCTCGGTCCCTGCAAGATTATCCTTTCATGCCCCCCCATACCCATCTTTTCTAACCTTCATGCTCACCCATCTCATCACCTTTCCATTTTCCATGCATGAATACTCCCACTTCCATACCTATATATTCCACCAATCTTTCTACCCCTCCTGTCCACTCGCTCCCCCACTACACCATTTTCCCTCACCACTTCCTCCACTTGTACTCTTTTCCCATTCTCTTTCATACCCATGCAGCCCGCACGTAAGCTCATTCTTAATCTCGGTGGTTCCATTTTTGTTTCGTGACATGCCAGCTGTTAAAGGAACAGATTTTTGGTTTCGTGACAATTGACACTCATGATTCTACTGAGGTTTGAGTTAATGGCATTAATAATTCTGATCCCGCTGATAATGAACGACTGGGAAGGATTAGAGCACAGGCTGAAGCAGATATATGAGAGTGTTAAGTCATTGCCAGATGAAGAATCTGAGGTTCCAGCTTTTCAAGTCCATGAACAGGGACGAAGTGAAGAGAATGAGGAGGAAAAAGATCCAGTTAATGTGCTAAAAGCTGTCGGTGAGGGGATCTTCAATTCTGATGGCGAAACGTGGCGGTTCCAGCGTAAGACCGCCGCACTGGAATTCACCACCCGGACTCTGCGCCAAGCCATGGCTCGTAGGGTCACCCGCGCCATTGGGAAGGACTCGCAGACGCTGGCTCCGGGGCTCCCCGAGAACAGTTTCGCTACGGCTTTCGACCGAGCCACGGAAGCCACCTTGCAGCACTTCATTCTGCCTGTCTGATCTATCAGAAAGAATTTCAAGTTTGACTGTGTTTATGAGCCGAGAGATGATCAGGTTGATGTGATTGCAGACGCTTTATTGATGGTGATTTCGGTGTTAAATGGATAGGAGGCCTGTATATTCACCTATGGTCAAACGGGAAGCAAGAAGGAAAGACTCCATTGATTGTGGCGTGCCTGTTTTCTGAATTTTCCAATGTTGCAAAAACTTTGATTGAATTGGGTGCCAATGTGAACGCTTACCGTCCTAGATGTCATGCTGGAACTCCTTTACACCTTGCAGCAAACTCCACAACATTGAGGAATTCAAAGCATATATCTCCAGATGCCCTTTTGCAGTTGACATTTGATCCATGTAGAGTCTTGACTCGGGAATGCAAAACAAGTTTGCAGAAACAGTTTCATGCAGCTGTGGCTTCAGGATCTCTAATATCTTCTGCTGGTCAATGTCATGGGGTCAGATCGAAGCCCAAGCAGGTCCCAGATGAACATGCCAATGAATTCAAGTCAACCCCTAGTATTATTAAGCTGGATTGACTCAAGGTAGCTGGTGATGTATGGTTTAGGCCTGGTATCACTCTCAAGGGAAGGTAACTATTGAAGCTAAGGCTGGGGTGAAATTTGAAATACCCGATAGAGCTATCTTTGCAAGCAAGGTGATCAATGGCCCATATGCCAAAGGAAACTGTGATATGTACAGAAGATTGAACGGAAACAAGTGAGAGTGCAGCATTAGACACATCCCTGGGCCCATTCCTACTGGGCCATGCTTGGCCGCCTCTCCTTTCTTTGTTTAGGCACCTTTAGCATGGCCACCTTATGGCCACGTGACACATTCCCACTTTTTCACCCTTATTCTGTCTTCATAAATAATTCCCTACACTCCCATTTTCCATATAATTCCCCGGATTCTAGTTTTCTTTTTATTTTTCCAAACTCCACTTTTATCAATTTATTTTTAATTTTCATCTTTAGGTTTTTTTTAGAATCACTCACAAATCTCATTTCCAATAATTTTTGTTGTCATCTTTCCTTCTGGCAAACAATTTCCACATCTCCTTTGTTTTAAAACATTTTAAAATAAGCAAGACTTTAATTTTGTAATTCCAATTAATGGAATTTATAAAATTAATTCATGCTAAAACAAATCGGGCTTTGGTGAGGGCCCCACATACATGAAGTTATAATTGATTGATTGATTGATTGATTTAATTGTCATGAATGATTGATTTTATTATGCACTGTGACATATCTTGTGATTGTTATTGTGCACTAACCCCCTCTCTTGATAGTGCATGATGGTTCGTTGCTTAGGTACGCACTCATTCTCACTCTGGTTAGCCTATATGCGTTTTTTTGACTCTCATATGTGCATAACCACTCTGAATATTTATTGATTCATTCATCCATTGTCATGATTGCTTCATCTCATTAGTAGAGACCTGACTTTAGGGACTTAGAGGGGTGCTACGGTATTTACCGTACCTTCCCAATAAGTACCTTGACCCCTGAGCCCGATCCGGTTTTTCATAGATCACCTTTTCCAAAATGAGAAGTCACACTTAGGGTTTTCTTTCTTATTTTGTTTACCCTTTTAAAAAAAATAATAAAACAAAAATAAGTGGCGACTTCAAGTCATTTTTTTAATAAATAAAAATCGAGCTTACCATCGAGTGGAAAACACATGAGCCGAAATGCGGGGTCCACAGAAAATTGTGATGAAAAGATTATTATTACTCATTAAAGCTGAATGGGTCAAAGCATGGACTAACACTAGTCCAGCAACATCACCAACCTAAGATTTAAAATATTAGTAAATACAGATATATCGGTAATTAGATTTTACGGATATATGGAAAATATAATAAGTATTTTGACAAAAATATCGATTGAATAGAAATAGTTCAATATTCAATAAAATGCTTAAAAACTTAAAAAAAATAATAATAAAATAAAGAATACACATTTTAAAGTTATTTTATAAGTATAATTGATAACTATGATTAAAAATAATATTTATCAAATTTTTATATAAAAGAATAGCTTAAATTCCTTTAATATATTTATATTCATTTATTTTAAAATTTTAAAAATATTTTTATTAAACCATGTTTTATTACATTTAAATAAAAAATTAAATTGATTTATATAACATATTTTATTTGAGATTTAATTTCTAAAATTTTATTACAAATCTTGTGGTGATAACTTTTTCTATTAACATTAATTTATTTATATAATTAAAATTATTAATAATTTATCTTATCAAATTAATTTTAATTTATAAAATATTAGAACTTTATTAATTTTTTTTATATTGTGCAATTTTTGAGTAAAATTATATTTTTAATTTTTTAAAACAAAAACATTTAAAATTAAATAAAATTAAAAGGATAAACATAATATATATGTATTAAGATTGAAGTGATAGTAATTTTTTTAAATAGAATTAATGAGATAAATATGGAAAGTAGTTAAAAATAAAAGGATAATATAAAATAAAATGATAAATTAAAAATGAATAATTAAAAAATCCCATTTATGGACAATTTTTTTGACACTGCCCCATCGCCCATGCATGCATTGCCACAAGTCCCGACTTATCTCCGATATTTCGCCGATTTATTGGCGAAATTGTAGATTTTTTGTCGATTTTTCTCTCAACCGATTATCGGTGACCATTTGGCCATAGTCGATAGCTAATTTTTCAAACACCGCATAAAACCAATGTTGGGTTCATTAGGTAATGTTAAATCACATTAAAAGATGCTCCAAATTCAAGTAATTTTTAAAAAAATTTATAGCATCAGCATGTAGGTAAACTAAGATGTTTCCAAAATGGTAGAACGCATGGACTCCATGATTTATTCTTTCAAGAAAACATAAGGGATTGTTCCAAGTTCTACACAAATATGAGCTTCAAAAGAATCACAAACAAAGAGAAGAAAGAAAATCTAAGGTGTTTTATATAATTACTTAAAAAATAAATATAATACAAATAGAGTTTAAACAAGTTTACAATCAAAGGAAATAAAAAAAATGATTAATTTATCTTTATTCCTAAAAAGAAAGATAATAATTTTAATATAAAAAATAAATAACTCTTAACAAATAAATAACTCTAACATCCTCTTACAAATTCATGATGCAACTACAAGAAATAACAAGAGTTTGCCAACCAAAACTTAGAATGTGGAAGTGGGGTGTAACTTGGTAAGCAAGTCGGTAATCTATAGGGAAGACAGAACAAAAAGCAAAGTAAGAGTGTCATGATAAAGGAGATGACTAAGGTGACAAACAATCTCAATATGTTTGGTCCCTTTATAAAAAACAAAGTTGTGTGCAATCTGAACAATACTCTTGTTATCACAGTAAATAGGAGTGAGATAAGGAAGAGAAACACTCATATCAATAAGTAACTGACATAACCAAACTATCTCACAAGTGGCAGATGTCAAAACACAATATTCAACTTTTGTGGAAGATCAAAAAATGATAGTCTATTTCTTGCTCTACTAAGAAATAAGAGAATCTCCAAAAAATAAAAATAAAAACATACAAAATCTAATGGTAGACTTGCAATCTTCGAGATCATTGGCCCCAATCAATGTTAAAATGTGCATATAGCTCCAAAAAGGAAGTGGATGGAAGGGAAATACTCTAAAATAGAGTGCCCCAAATATACAATAGAATAGGAAGAACAACAACCCAATAAAATGTGGTAGGAGAAGTAACAAACTAACTAACAATATAAACAACATAAGTAATGCTCGTACGTATAATGGTGAGATAGACTAAGCTGCTAACAATAGTATGATATAGTGTAGGGTCTAATAAGGGGTTATCATAAGAACAAGATTATCGAACATTAACTTGAAGGAGAGTATCAACAGTACTTTTAGTATCAATAAGGTGAGCACGATCAAGAATATCGGTTGTATACTTAGACTACTAGAGAAGATAACCTTTTGGAGAAAAAGTTACTTCTCAAACACTATCGTAAAGAACCTAAATTCTTCATTTCAAAATTAAAAGCCAAATATGATTTATAAAGAAAGTAGAATACAACCAATGGTAGTGTATTTTATAAAGAATACATGATCATGATGATTGGGATAAAAACCAAGAGAAGTAAACACATAAGAGAACTTTGCAAATCAAGCTTGAAGTCCTTATTTGAGACGATATAAGGCTTTCTTGAGCTTGCAAACTTCTTCAGGGTTAGGAGAAAGATAAAAAGAGGGTACCATGTAGAATTCTTCTTAAAGATCATGATTCAAGAAGGTATTTTTAAAATCCATATGAGATATATGTCACTAACAAATAGCGGAAACTGCTATAAGAGTACAAATAGTAGTCATCTTTATAACAAAGGCAAAAGTCTCCTCATAATCCATACCATACTGTTAAGAGAACCCCTTATCAACTAATCAAGTTCTATACTGCTCGATTGAACCACTAGAATTATTTTTAATTTTATACTATACAGTGTAAAGCAGAACTTAGACGTAGTGCACCTGTGTTGTTGCTATAGAGCTGGTATACTTGAGTTATTTCTGTGGGGCTAGTACTGCATCTCTAACAATTGGAATAGAGTGAAATTGATTTCCCGATCAATAAATCTCCTCTTCTCACTATCTTTTCCACAATTTGAACTTCAGCTTTATCCATTAATCTCAATGTTTTGAATTATATTTATATATTATTTTAGAATGTTATGGAAAAGATGAGAAATAGGTTGAAAGTTAGCAAGTATTCAATAACTTAATCATTAATTCTTAATGAATTAAAGTACTTAATGCTAAATAAATTAAAACAATTTTAAGCAAAATTATGATTAATTTATTTGAATAAAATTCAATATTTAATTATTATTCTAGTGTTCTTTTTTTTAAACCAATTTAAAAATTTTTCCAAACAATTAAATTGATATATTTATCCTAATTGATATTGAATAAAAAGGTTGTAACAAATAAACGATGGAAAAAAGAGACATAATCTATGAAAATAAAGGATATTTGTGTTGTAGAAAAAATAAATTATTTTAACTTTTTATATATTAAGTCATTTTTAATTTTAAATTATAATATTAAATTATTTTACTAAACACCCTCTCAATCTGAAATACCAAAAAGTTAAACTTCATTTGTTCTAATTTTCTCTTCTCTCTACATATGGCTTTTAAAATGCACACTATCATGTCTCTTGGTGCTTCAGTTTAACTTCTACTCTTTGAATGAAGTACTAAATGTTGTCCATTCCTTGTTTTCCCCCTCCTCCATTGGCAAACGCATCACCATGAATTTTGTGTCTTCCTATCTTCTCATTTAAGTTTCAATAGTTGAGCAAACAATCTTCATCTTGAATTTTTATATTCATTTTAGGTCCAAGAAAACATTCAAATTCTTAGATATCATCTGTCATGGCCCCACTCTCCACTCGATATTGTCTAATTTAAGGCTACAGTAGCACACACACGTCCCACCAATCAACCCTGATTTTGCTTCTTTATTGGGCCTACACCCTCAAAAAAAAGTCTTGATAGTATATTATGAAAGCCCTTCATATATGGCTCTTCATCATTCACTCCTCGAGCGACGTGGAACATTATAGTCCACCCCCTTGGGGCCCAATGTCTTCACTAGCATACTTTCTGTTGAAGATTAGGCTTTGATACAATTCTGTCATAACCCCACTCTTCACCCAATGTTGTTCGATTCAAGGTTATAGTGGTACACAGATCCCACCAATCAGCCCCAATTTTATTTCTTTATTAGACCTACATCCTTAATAAAAGGCCTTAATAGTATATTGTGAAAGTCCTTCGTGTATGGCTCTTCACCATTCACTCCTCAGGTGATGTGGGATACTACATCATCAACCAATCGTTGTTGTTTTAATATCTATTTACTTACAAATTTGAATTGTTAAGTAACATTTTATTCATTTAGATGATAAGATGGGATGTATTATCTAACAACTTAAACTTATAAGAAAATGGATTTTAAATAATGTCTATATTTATTTTTATATTATTTTTAATAATTGAGGTATTGTATCTTAAATATATGAAACAACTATTTCCTCATCTTGAATTTTTAAATTCATCTTAGGTTAGCAAAAATATTGAATTTCTTAAATACCATTAGCCAATTGTTTGTGTTTTAAAATCTATTTACTTAATAAATTGAGTTGTTCGATAAAGTCTTATTCTTTTGGAGGGTGAGATCGGATGTATTACCTAACAATTTAAATTTATAAACAAATAGATTTTAAAGAATATGTATCCATTATTTTTAATTACTAAGTTACTGTATTTTAAACATATGAAACAATAATTTTGTTATCTCAAATTTGTATACACATATTAGGTCAAACGTTGAATTTCGTAGATATCATCAATCAATTATTTACGTTTTAAAATCTATTTTTTTACAAATTGGAGTTGCTAGGTAACATTTTATTCATTTGGAGGATGATGAGATGTATTACTTAACAACTTAAATTTATAAGCAAATAGATTTTAAATAATGTGTATATTCATTTTTATATTATTTTTAATTTCAAGGTACTAAATTTTATCTATATGAAATAGCAATTTCATTATCTCAAATTTTTACATTCGTCTTAAATTAGAGAAAATATTAAAATTTTTAAATATCATAAACCAATTATTCGCATTTTAAAATCTTTTTGCTTACAAACTCTGAGGTGTTAAATTTCTTAAATATCATAAATCAATTATTCGCACTTTAAAATCTCTTTATTTACAAACTCAAGTTGTTAGGTAAAGTCATATTCAGAGGATATGATAGGATGCATTAGCTAACAACTTAAATTTATAAACAAATATATTTTAAATTATATATATTATTTTTAATTATTAAGGTATTGTATTTTAAACATAAGAAACAACGGTTTCATTTTCACAAATTTTTATATTCATCTTAAGTTAAAGAAAATATTAAATATCATCAACTAATTGTTCCCATTTTAAAATCTATCTTACAAACTTGAGTTGTTGGGCAAAGTCTCATTATATCGAAAATTTTCATATTGGGTTATACATTGAATTTCTTACCAATTTAATTTGTTAGTTAATATCTTATTGATTTTGAGGATGAGATGGATGTGTTACCTAAGGGTCTCCAACGGGCCGGGCCGGGCCGCCCGGCCCGGAGGAGTAAGGCCCATGGCCCAGCTCGGGGCGGGCCACTAAGCCTGTTGACTGGTCAACGGGCCGGGCCCTTGGTATATCTAAGGCCCATGGCCTAGCCTATGGGCCCTCAAGCTGGGCAGGTTTGGCGGGTTTGGCGGGCCAGTTGGGCGGGCGGGCTTAGTGGGCCATTATTATTTGGATGGGCGGGGCTGGGCGTTGCCCGGGCGGGCTTGGGTAAAAATTAAAATAGTTTTTAGTTTTGAAGGGAAGGGGTTCGAATCCCCTTCCCTTATGGATCCATAAGGGAGCTAGCCACCAACTGAGCTAGCCCTCTTTTGTGTAACTATTTTGCATTAGTTATATATATATTAGAAATGTTGTATGATTTTTGAAAAAAAATAAAAGTGAGCTGGCTGTTCAACGGTCACATGACCGTTGAACATGTCTGCCACTCAATTCAATATTATGACCGTTGAACGGTCTTGATTAAAAAAAAAAAAATTAAGTCTTAATATTTAAATCCCTATAAATATCAAATACCCTCAATTTTTTTCTATTCTCTCAACTCTTAAGCTCTCTCCCATTCCACAATATTTCCGATTATTGCATTTTGTCTCAAATTATTCAATATCATTGGTGGTGAAAAACAAGCATTGGTGGTTCAAAGAGTTCAAATTTGAAGGAATTTCTGCTTCGGTTCTCCAATTTAGTAACATACTTCACCTTTACTTTTATTTATTTGTTACATTTTAATTTTACATTTATTATTTTTAGCATAATATTTTATCAATAATTATAATTGTGGCAAGTGGTTCTTGTTCTTCATCTAATGCATGTGATAACAAAAAATTTACTTCAAATATATGGAATTTTTTTTATAGAATAGAAATAAATTTAGAAAATAATAAAAAAGAAATAAAAGCAAAATGTAAAATTTGTAACAAACTTCTTAGTGGTGGCTCAAATGCAAGTACAAGTCATTTAAAAAGGCATCATGAAAATTGTAAAACTAAAAATAATGTAGATATTAGAAATAATATGCAATTAGGTAAAAATGAAAGTGGAAATTTAAAAACATTTTCTTATGATGAATCTTATTGTCGTGAAGAAATGATTGGTTATATAATAAGAGCAGAACAACCTTTCAATTTCATGGAAACTCATGATTTTACAGGAACAATGCAACGAGCTGTTAATCCTCAGTTTCAAGGTTGCTCTGGAAATACAGTTAAAAGAATTCTTATAAAAAATTTTGAAACATAAAAAGAAAATTTTAAATTTTTTTTTTGCAAATTTTGAAGGAAGAATTTTTTTAACATCTGATATTTGGACATCTTTAACTCATAGTGGTTTTTTATGTATAACTGCTCATTATATTGATAATGAATGAAAATTAAATAAAAGAATTATTTCATTTAAAATAATAAATGCTCCACATAATGGTAAAAATATAGCATGTTTAATAAATGATGAAATTATAGATTTTGGCATTCGTGATAAAATATTTACAATAACATTAGATAATGCTTCTAATAATGATGCAGCAGTATCTAGATTAAAACGATATTGACAAATAAAAGAAGATCAATGTAAAATATTTCATGTGCGTTGTTGTGCACATATTTTAAATTTAATTGTAAAAGATGGATTAAAACACGTTGATGATACATTATAAAAATTAGAGGCATTGCTGCGGGTCTTAATAGTTCTCAAGCAAAACATGAATTATTTTTTTATTGTTACAAAATGTTAAATATGAAAAAAAGAAATATAAATTTGGATATGCCCACTAGATGGAATTCGACTTATAAACTTTTACAAACTATTACAAAATATAGAAAAGTAGTAGAACTATATGAAATACAATTAATTAACAATGATTGCGAAGCAGATATTGATGTATTAAATGATTATGATTGGCATATTGCAGATCTTTTAAGAAATCTTTTTGAAGTATTTGATACTTCAACAAAAAAATTTTGTTGTGTATATTATCCATCTTCAAACCGAGTTGTCATGCAAATAACTAATATTTTTATTGTACTTCAAAAATATTTAAATTTGGATATATTTAATGATGCAATATTTGCAATGATAGAAAAATTTAGAAAATATTGGGGAGAAATACCTTTAATTTTTTATCTTGGTTTAATTGTGGACCCTAGATTGAAATTTGAAGCTTTGGATGAATGGTTAACAATTATTTATTTTAATGACCAAATAAAATTGAAGAAATTAAAAATGAAATAAATTCATTATTATATAATTTATATAACTATTATAAAGAAAAATATGGTGATGATATTAGTTCTATTAAATTACCACCTACATCTACAAGTTCTTCATCTTTTTATAAAGGAGCTCTAGAAATGTTAAAAAGTCGAAAGAAGACAACAAATAGTTCTCCAAACAACACAACTGATTTAGATAGATATCTTAATATTGATTTAATTTCATTTGAAGATGATGAAGATTTTGATATTTTAATATGGTGGAAATCACAACAATACAAATATCCTGTGCTTTCTATCATTACTCGTGATGTACTAACAGTTCCTGTGAGTACAGTTGCATCAGAAGCTGCTTTTAGTGCAGGTGAAAGAGTAGTTAATGATAAACGATGCAGCTTAGCGCTGGATTCTATTGAAACAATATATGTGTGAAAGACTAGGTAATAGCAGATACAATGATATTTGATTCTATTCAAGAAGAAAATATGCTTGTCGATATGGAAAAACTAAAATCATCAAGATTTTCATGTATTTGTGATAGTTCGTCATCACCGCCAAGAGATAATGATTAAAATATTTTACTAAATGTATGTCATATTTTTATTTTTATTTTTGTAGTTGAAAAGTACAAATGATTGACAAATAAGTAGGTGTCAACCTAGTTGTAATATATTTATTTTGTAGTGATGTAAACTTTTCCCACATTTTCAAATGTAACGTATACATTCAATGAATAAAATAGTTAGCAATGAATATTTTTATTAATGTAGCATTTTCTATTTCTTGAATATTTATATATATATATATATATTATATATATATATATATAAAATATATATATATATATATATTATATATATATATTTTTAAGTGGCAGGCCTACAGACGGGCCAGCCTATCGGGTCGGGCCGGGCCTAAATTGGAGCCCATGGCCCGGCCCATCCAGAAATGGGCTCTGCTCGGACTTTAGCCCGTTGGGCCAGGCCGAGCCTGGGTCAAGCCGCGAGCTTTTTGGAGACCCTTGGTACTGTTACCGAGGGGATTTTTTTGAAGATGGGACGGGAGAGAGACGTGTGAAGTTTTTATTATTATTCTTATTATTATTCTTTTCTTCTTTTCTTTGGAGCAGGTGAGGTTTTGGGATCAAGATGGGACGGGAGAGACTTTTTCTTTGTAGCAGATGAGGTTTTGATGAGGTTTTGGGATCAAGATGGGACGGGAGAGACTTTTTCTTTGTAGCAGATGAGGTTTTGGGATCAAGATGGGATGGGACGGGAGAGACTTTTTCTTTGTAGCAGATGAGGTTTTGGGATCAAGATGGGACGGGAGAGACTTTTTCTTTGTAGCAGATGAGGTTTTGGGATCTGGAGGATGAAAAAAGGCGGGGATTTTTTCAATATATTATTATTCTTTTCTACTTTTCTTTGGAGCAGGTGAGGTTTTGGGATCTGGAGGATGAAAAAGGAGAGGGTGACAAATCTGGGGGGTGGGCAAGAAAGGAAGGTTTTTTGTTTTTTTTCCTTCTTCTTTGGAGCAGAGGGCATTCTCCAGTTTGACGGGGAGAGTGGGATACACAGAAAAAGAGAGAATTTATCGTGGGCTTCGGGGTGAATTATAGGTGTAGAAAACATTGCGTGTAAGGGAGATTTCTCAGGTATGATTATCCCAGCTCTCAGATTATTTATGCATATCACTATCTTCACTCTGTTCTTGTTGAGTTTCTGGCATTCTATTTGTTGCTTATGTGTGGGTGTTATTAGTTGGCTATGTATGGATATCCAAAGTTGTACGGTGATTAATGAATCTGGAGATTATTCCTTGACTTTTTTCGTGTCTTTTGTTTCAGAAGTATGTTTCATTCTCTTTCCGAATTCTCTTTTGGTCTCTTCATTTACTCTTAAAGCTCATTGAGAATGCATGATTTGGAGCTTTGTTCACTACGACTATCAGAGTCTGGCCTATTTTTACTGTCATTCCTTTTTTCCTGTTTTCTTTCTTTTTCTGTATTTCCTCCTTGTTTTGTGCATTCCCCGTATGTGCCTCCCCTGTGTGTGGGTTCGCATTGATTTCAAGTGTCACTGTTGAGGAATTGGGTCTGAGAGCAGAAACCCCTATTGGAACTTCATTTACCGATGCTCATGCTGGCAATGTAAAGTTCAATTTCTTGAATGGTTCGGATCCCTACCATGCATACCTCCAACACCGCCTGTTTGAACTTCGCTCTCAGAATCAGTCCTCTGCACAGCAGATTCCTTCACAACTTGCAGATTCTTTTGCTCCTGAATCTACCCCATCTGCTCCACCTGCCGACAATAGTGAGACATTGATGAAGCCTGAGCCCTCGTCCCAGTTTAAACCATTCCGCAAGGTTCTTGAGCCCCCCAGAGACTGAGCAATGCGCTGTTCGTCTTCCAGAAGGGATTACAGGGGAAGAGTTGGATGTTATTAATCTCACAGCTCAATTTGTGACACGAAATGGGAAGTCTTTCTGGACAGAACTGACCGGCAGGGAGGTGAACACGCCCACGGTTCCATTTTTGAAGCTCTCCATGGATGGCTCTCCAAGTTCGTAGTCCCTGAGGTTGAATTCTGCTCACGAGGCAGAAGCTCAGCTCCGCCATGCCGAGCCGATGGGCCACCGCTGCTCATAACCTGCCATGATTGGCTATTTTTCTTACAGAAGTTGCCGGACGAGACTGTTTCCCGGGCCATGAAAAGCCTTGGGAAGGATATAAAAGCTTTGTGGATTCATCAAGGGGAGGAACGACAACAAAGAGGAAGGGGGACGGTCTTGCGAAAGAGCTTGACAGGAGGATTCTAGCCTTCCAGAAGGCAGAGAACAGAGTCCTAGAGTTCAAGCTTTCAGAACATAAATCTGAGCCAATCGCGCAGCTAGAGATGGGTATATACCTGAGCACCCCAAAAACTGAGAAGTTATCTGAGGATGGTGAGAATGGCAGGGTTAGATATGGTTCATCATCCATGCAAGGATGGCGCGCAACCATGGAAGATGCTCATGCTGCATACCCTGATCTGGATGCTTCCACTTCGTTTTTTTGGTGTTTGTGATGGCTATGGAGGTAAGGTAGTTGCAAAGTTTTGTGCCAAGTATCTTCAACAACAGGTGCTCAAGAATGAAGCATATACAGCTGGAGACTTGGGAACTTCAGTTCAAAAATTCTTTTTCGGAATGGATAAGTTGAACGCGGGGAAAGCAAAGATGAGAAAGGAAGCTTGGAAAGGATTTCAGGGTTGCCGCATTTGGGAGGTGGAACGAGGCCCTGCATGGTGATTTAGGTGCTGCCAGGTGTAAATAGGCAGCAAGTTGGTGCATTTCATGGAGAAGTGGGGCTTCATTACTTCACCTCCAGAAGCTGGTAGCGAACTAATGACATAAGGCGGTGTAAGCAAACGGAATGACAAGTCAAGGGTGGCATGGGAATTTTCATAAGTGGCAGGGCACTTCAAGTTTTCAGAATAAATAAGTGGCAGTGAAATGATGCAGTTGTGGTCTCATGGCGGAACTTTTTTTTTTTTTTCACGTGTCCAAGTTTGATTTCCGTAATTTTTTTGTTTTAAATGATTCTTAAAATCCCGATTTCTCAAAAATCTCATTTTATTCCAATTTTTAAATGATTGCTAAAAATTCAATTCTTAAATAATTTTTTAAAATTTCGATTTTCAAATTTAATTTTTAAACTTCATTTTTTAACAAATTCTTCAAAATTTCAATTTTTAGATTTAATTTTTAATTTTCAAAATTTTAATTTTCATATTTATTTATTTTATCATTATTATTTTTGTAATCATTATTATTTTATTTATTTATTTATTTTTAAATTTTCACCTTTAAATAATTTTTTAAAATTTCGATTTCCAAATTTAATTTTCAATTTTCAAAATTCCAATTTTCATATTTATTTATTTTATCATTATTATTTTTGTCATTATTATTTTATTTATTTATTTATTTTTAAAATTCCATCTTTAAATAATTCTTCAAAATTTCGATTTCCAAATTTAATTCTTAATTTCCAAAATTTCAATTTTCACATTTATTTATTTAATCATTATATTTTTGTTATTATTATTATTATTCTATTTGTTTATTTTTAAAATTCATTTTTTAAATAATTCTTCAAAATTTTAATTTTTGAATTTAATTTTTAATTTCCAAAATTTCAATTTTTAAATTTGTTTATTATTATTATTATTATTATTATTATTATTATTATTTATTTATAAAATTACATCTTCGAATAATTTCCAAGATTCCAATTTTCATAATTTAATTTTCAAAATTCCAATTCTCAATTAATTTTTAAAACTTCAATTTCTTTCAAATTTAAATTTTAAAACCTTAATTTTTAAATTTAATTTTCAGAACTCCCATTTTCAAATAATCTTTCAAAATTTCAATTTTCAAATTTAATTTTCAAATAATTTTCAAAATTTCAATTTTCAAATAAATTTTAAAACTCTAGTTTTCTTTTAAATAATTTTAATTCCACTCCAGTTTTAAATATTTTTTTAATTCTACAACTTTTCATCCTTTATTAAGGTTTTAGGTCGCGAAAAATCTTGATTTTAATAAGTCTGCTGTCATTCTCATTTTGATATGCACTTGTACAAATTTTTTTTGATTTTAAAATAATTTTCCGTTTTTCTTGATTTTTAATAAGTATGAAGATCCTTTTCATAATTCCAAAACAATGGAATTTGTGAGATTGATTCATGCAAAATCAATTGGGCTTTAGTGAGGGTCCTATATATGAGTTTTTCTCTTCTGATTGTCGACTGTTATGCTTAAAGGACATTGTTTGATCTTTGGATTGTTTTTTGATATGCATGTGATAATTTTGTACTTGAACTAACCTTGTTTCTATGATAACGCACTATTACTTGCTATTAAGGTACGATTTTACTCCCACTTTGCTTATTCTTATGCATGATTCGTTTTACTATTTGATCATTTCATTGGTATCAATTACTTTCCTTATTAATTGTCACATTTGCTTCATCTTATTTAGTAGATATTCATTTTTAGGGACTTAAAAGGGTGTTACGGTTTTTACCGTATCTTTCTAATAACCTGACCCTCAAACCTAAACTCGATTTTTCGTAAATTTGTTTTTCCTTCAAGAGTCACATTTAGTTTTTTTTTTTTTTTTTTTTTTTTTTTTTTTTTTAATTTTTAATTTTGTTTTTTCCTTAAAAAATAAAACAAGAATAAGTGGCGATTCCAAGTCTTTTTCTAAAAATCATAATTTTTCATCAAATAAAATAAAAAAGCGAGTTTCGCCATCAAGTGAGAACGCATCGAGTGAAATGTAGGGTCCACAAATGTGTATATTCACTTTTTATATTATTTTAATTAGTAAGGTACTATATTTTAAATATATTAAACAATGATTTCATCATCTCAAGTTTTTATATTCATGTTAGGTTAGAGAAAATGAGTTTTGGGCCAAAATAGCCCCATTATGGGAAAAAAATTAAGTGTAACCATTATGTCAAACTTATGTTCAAAGTGACCATTTTATTACCATGTAGAAATAATATATATATATATATATATATATATATATATATATATATATATATATATATATATATATATAATTTAAGTTAAAGTTTCATTTAGCAATGGAGGGTTTAGTTAGAAAAATGAAGTTTTAATTGTTAATTATGACTTCATTTTTTAATCTGAAACCTCAATTACCAATTAAGATTTCAGTTAAAAAATGCAATCTCAATTTTTAATCGAAGTATCAATTGGTAATTGCAACTTCATTTTTTAATATGAAGTCTCAATTGTCAATTGAACCTATATTTTTGTGGGAGAATGATGTGAGACTCATGTGATTGGAAAGATATCACATTGGATATAAGTTTTAAAAGGGGTCATTTTGACCAAAAATTCATAAAAAAAAAACATTGAATTTCTTAGAAATTGTATTTTTATATTATTAAGACACCGTATTTTAAATATATGAAACATCATATAATCTTTCTTAAATATAATTCAATTTTTGAAGTTTTACATAATTTTTTGTTTACTTTTTAATTTTTATAATAGAAAAAAAAAGTTTTTTTAAAACTACAAAGCAGCTTTTCATCTTATTGTTGTAAGTGTCATGACCTTGTGTTAATAAACTATCTCTAATTATATGCATGCTGAGATTTGGGAAGCCTATAATTATATCCTTGCTTATTAGTCTCATATGGATAGATAATGAGAATTATAATCAAGAATTTTTTAGCTTTGTTTGATAGGACAAAAACATTTATTTTGCTTCAAAACATTAGCATGTGCATGCACCATTTCATAAATGTATTGATGGACTTCCTAAAAGCCCAGAGTTGTGTTTGCAACTCGTCTAATGCCAAAAATTCCAAGACCAAATTTGGTATAAAATACTCAAGATAATTAGATATAGTAAACATGTACCTTAGTTAAAAACAAAGATTATTCATTTATTAAAAAAATTAATATACTTCTTTTTACTATTCATTTTAAATAAAATAATATTAATCCATGTTTTTTACAAAAACTTATTATTTATTTTTAATAAAAAATATAACTTATTTTTTTATATTAAAATATTAACATCCATATTTCATATTTGAGTCTCACTACAATGTTGAATTGCTACATATCAAAAAATGTGAATCAAATTGCACTACATATGCATAGGTCCCATTATTTTGATTGATTTATTATTTTATACATTGATCTCATTATTGTACATAGTTCTATTCTTTTGTACTTGGGTCTGATTATTTGTACATTTATTTAATGGTTTAGATTTTAATATACACTTTCATTGATCTAGATTATATGTTCCATAGGTGCTAATTCAATACCCTAATTTTCCTTTATATCTATTAAAATATTATCATTTTTTCCAACAAAAAATAATATAATTTGTTCTTTATTATAATATTAGTGTTTACATATTATATAAAAAAAATGATCTCTAATTCATTTATAATTGCAAAAAATATTTTTTATTTTTTCATAAGATTTGTATTAAATTTAATTTAATATTACAAACTTTTTACAAAATTAAAGTAGAAAATTAATTTTTTTTAAAAAATGAAAATTATTTTATTTCCTTGTTTAAAAATTATTTTTACAAAAACATCCCAAACACTCTTATTTAAATAATAATAATAATAATAGTAAAACCATTACTTTTTATCTTGAATATATTTAGAGATATTGAAAAAAAATGGCCTTAATTAAATTACCATTTTTTTGTTCTTTTAATAACCCCTTATAACCAATGTTTCAAAACCAAACAAGTCATTAAATAGAAAAAGTTATTGATTTATGGTTAAAATTGATAGTTGAACTATGATGAAACTAATAACATCATAAATTTATAATTCATATATTATTAAACTATTTCATCATTTTATTTTTAATATTAGTATATATTAATCATGATAACCATATTATACAAACATATGAATATTTTTTATTAATCAAATAATTTTTTATATTATTCATATATTCTTAGTTTTGCATTTTATGATTTTTTATAATTTTGTGTGATTTATATATTAATTACAAATAATTCATGCCATAAGAAAACACTTTTACTTGATGATTTATATTTAATACATATTAAGGATTTATATTTAATATATATATATATATATATATATATATATTAAGAGTTTTGCCGCTTGATCTCTAAGGAATGTGCGGGGGGAAAAAAAAGGGTTGGAACTGCCCTTTGACATTTATGAAACCAGCAATGGGATCCACCGTTTAATGGTTTCATAAAAATTAAAAAAATCAAGTGTCGGGCCTCTATTAAAAAATAAAAAATAAAAAATAAAAATTAATAGTTGAAGATGACATCAAAACTTGGTTCGATGGAATGTCTCTCATTCGAGTCTTCTCTCGGTTTAATTCGTTTTTGAGTCTTGAATCGGTTCAATTAGCAAATGGAATCCGATAGAAGACCGGTCAACGGTTTGTTTGGCCACTCCCATCCAAGTTTTATAAGATTGCTTATAACCTTATGAATTGGGATTTTGCAGTGACTCTGGAACGCTGTAAGAACCCCATCCCTCTCCAAAGACGCTCTCATGGCCGACACCAACTCTACCGACCAACAGGAACTCCAAGATCAATTGTTCATTCACTTGATCAGCAAAGACGACAAGAAGGTGACCCAACTCTGCAGTTCTCATCGTGAAGGCCCGCTACAGAGAATTAGTGTTTACAATGACACAGTCCTCCACATGGCCTCTCGCTTCAAACGAAGTAAACTGGTGCGCGACTTACTGGAAATATTGCCTGAAGAACGCAACCATGAACTTGCCGCTACAAAAAACAACGCCGGCAGCAATATACTCCACGAAGTAGCGGCCAGTGATACTATGAAAGATGTGGCGGAGGAGATGTTGAAGAGAGATTCAGAGTTGCTAATTGCGCCTAACGACTTAGGAGAGACGCCTATTTTTTGTGCAGCCCGCTACGGCCAAACTGAAATGTTTAAGTTTCTGGCTCGGGAAATGAAACTAACGGAACGAAGTCCAGAAGATGGTAAAGAGTATTTGCAGAGGAATGATGGAACAACAGTTCTTCATATTTCCATCTTCACCGAGTGTTTCGGTGAGTTCTTCTCTCAATTCATCTGCAAGTTTTTTCCTATAATATCCATTTCTATTATTAAATATAGAAATTATAGGCTATCCCAAGTGTAGGTTAAGGAAGGCTAAACCCCAACCAATCTAGGTACGTTAGGTGAGGATGTTTCATGTTCTTGCAAGATGTGAAAATAGGAGGATGATGGAAAATATGTTTGAGAAATGGAAAAATAAAAATAAGAAAAAGTCCAAAAAAGAAAATTTTGAATAAATATTTATATATATAAAAAAAGTTCAACATAATAGATCTTTCTTATATCATTCTCGCAATTTCTTTTTCTTCTTTCTCTCTTGTATATATAAACTTTAAATATTTTTCATTCTATTTTATTTTTTTGAAAAAGTGTATTTTCATAGACTTAAAATGAAAAAAAAACCATAAATAAAAACTCAAGTTTATAAAATATAAATTTCAAATAGCTATATAAAAATAATTAATATTTTTACATTTTAATAATCTAGGTATTACTTTTGATCATCTTAAGTACTATTTTTAACCCTTGAATACATAAAATTTGAATTATTTTTACACGAGTGCATGAAAACTCATTATTTCTTTTCCTTTTTTCAAATTATTTTTTATTCTATTTTTTTTCGTTATTTTCAAGGTAAATTAACTTTTCATTTCTATTTTTATTTTTTCTATTATATTTTACAATCCAAACAAAGCTTTAGATAGCATTTTCTAATAAACCAAAGTGCTGAAAATTTAAAAGATTAGTACATATTCTAATTAAAGCCTTGTTTGAAGTAGCTTAACTCCTCCTTAAAGGAACTTCTTAAGAAATATATTTAATTTCTTGAAAATATATTTATTATTTTCATTTCATTTCTATTTTTAAAATTACAAAATAATAATAACTTCATATAAAATACCAGAATTTTTTAGATACTTACATTGAAAAGCAATGAATGTATAAAAAAAGAAAAAAAGAAAAAAAAAATAGTTTTACAAATTAAGGTATCAAAATATTTAATTTATCTACCTCAAATTGCAAATTTTTTAAAGACATAAGGTTCTAGTTTTTATATAGAATTTATTACTATATTTTACTCTTAAAAAATACTAAAAATGTACCCGGACACATGCTTGGTTACCAAATTTAAACGAAGTTATAAATATTGATATAATTTTTTAAATAAACTTTTAAAGAAATATTAGCTTCCCAAAGCCCTTTTTGGCCAACAGTTACTTTTGCTACTTTTAAGTCTTAATATTTTTCTCCAAACAACTTCTTAAATGTAATCAAATATACAACAAAAGAGTTTTTATTATTCAAAACCTCTTTTTTAGGCCTAAAAATGGTACCCAAAACTATGTTGGTTAAGAAAATTCATAACCCACTTAAAATAATTTAAAAACTTCATATTTAATTGGTTAAGCTTGAAAGGCATGTGATGGGTTTGTACAAAGGGAGTTTATACTTTAAGGGGACATATCATGTCATGTCTTCTTTTCAAAGTTCAAAACATAAATGTTACTAGTAAAAAAAAAAAATTAAGTTACACGTTTTAGATAATTTGCATATGCCCTTTAGTCTAGGTGCATGCCATGTGGATCTTAGAAATGGAGAAAGTATCGAGGAAAGAAAATAAAGAAAAATCCAAAAATAAAAAAAGTTAATAATAAGTTTAAAATCAATAAGCTTTACTTAAATATCATCTTCAAATTTATTTTTCTTTGTTTTTCTTTGTTTATAAAAATTAAATAGTTTATAAGAATTTATAAATTTTAAATAATTTTGATTTTATTTCATTAATCAAATAAGATAATTTATGTATATTTTCTTTTTCAAATATTTTTTGGGATGCAAAGATAACATTAGGTTACTAATCTAACATTTTTGTTTTTTGTGTTATCTCTACAAAATTAACATGAAATAGAATTGGCCCATTTTATTGCGGATAGCTACTCATATTTAATTGAAGAAAGAGATCAAGATTCAATGACTGCTCTTCAATATCTTGCATGCAATCCAACTGCATTTGAAAAGAAGAAGATCAAAACAAGACAAGGATTCATGGACGAACTCATGATCTCAACAAGACCGCCACAAGGACTCATGGAGAAACTCATTAACTCCAGTATAGTACATTTAACTCCTTCCTCATCAATATCTATTCTTCATTTACTCAATCACTCTTGTTTTTTTTTTTTATTTAGATAATAACATTTTTTAGAAATTGGGTATGGGTATGGGCATTAACATAATTTTGGAATGATAAATATAGTTTTATATATTTTCTCCTTTTTTTTTTTTTTGAAAAATATAGTTTGGAAACAAGTTAATTAGCTATCTTATAAAACAATGTATGGTTCACATTCAAGCTTTCAAGTTAATCCAACTCAATTGAACATATTTTAATGGATTTAATATTTATTTGCTCAATAAATAGAATAGAACCCATGCATGGTGTAGAATGGAACTTGAACAAGTAAAATTTAATGTTTATAATTTCTTCCATATTACGAAATGGGGCTCTAATGGATGTAATTTTTTTCCCTCAAATTTTCCTGTCCAGTAAAATAAGGATTTGGTCTGATGGATTTGTTTAATAAAATTTGGTTCTTTTTTATTTCCATTCACCATTATTTATTTACCTCAACTTCTTATAATTGTTAAGTAGTGCTTCTTTCCTTTTCTGTTACATATGTTTTTTTTTCCTAACAAATAGTGGCCCAAACATCTCACAATTGAAGTTCTTTTCCAGAGTGGCCCTCCGAGGACAACAACAAGACAAGTGATGAAAGGTGAGATATGAAAAGTTTTGGTAAGCACCATACTTATTTATTTTGAAGGTTAGTATTCTTAAAATCTCTTGCATAAGAAATTTCGAATATAATTAGAAATTTAAATATTAGTGCTTCATTTGGACATACTTCCTAAGTAAATAAGATTTTATTTCAATTTAATGCATCTAGCCAAGAGGAGGAAGAATAGGATCAATCTTTTGTAAAAATGCCCCACCCATGGTCTGACCAAGAAAACCTCCTTTCTTGATTCTAATCTTAGTTTTAAAAATTATATCTATTGTAACGGTCTCATCCCAATTGTGTAGATATTATTTACTTTGGGCTTAAAGGGACTCTTACAACTTTAAAATGTCTATGAGATTAAGAGGAACTCATATATATATATTCCCCTATCCCATGTGAGACATAAATACCCCAACCCCTCCTCCGTCATATAAATACAATATACTCATTGTGTCTCACGAGATTGTAGGGTCAAATAGAGAAACACTTCTCATGAAGCCAAAAGAAACCCCCATATAGGAGTCGAGGATCAACTTTGATACATCTATAATGAATCGCTTTCAATCGTGTAGATATTAACCACTATGGACCTAAAGGGGCCTTCGCGACTTTAAAATGTGTCTACAAGGTTAAAAGAAGTCTATATATATATATATATCACATTAAAAACATTTTTCCTTATCCAATGTAGGATATCACATTTATTATTTAGTGGCCTTCAAACCACCCACTGTTTCCATTTCCTATATATATAATATGAGACATCTAAATAAAAAGTGAAAACTTTAAAACAAAAGGTAAACATATCTTATGTCTTTAAAAATTACTTTAATAAATTTTATAATTTAAGATAGTAAATTTTTTATTATCTCAATTTTCAATCAATTTTTAAATCCATAACATTTTCAATATAAACCTCTAAGAAATCCTATATTTTATATATATATATATATATATATATATATATATATATATATATAGAAACTATTACTATTTTCTACATTTAAAAATAAAAAATAATAAGTGTCTCCAATAGACAATAAGGTGTAATTTGGATAAACTTTTTGTTTCTCTTTTCTAAAATAGAAAGTAATCATCATATCTCTATAAAATATAAGAACTCTTTGAAACTTAATTAAAAAACAAAATGATTTTTAAAATTTTAAAAAATATGAGATATTAAAAAAATATTACTTCAAATTTTAGAAAATTTAAAAGTAATTTTAATTTAAAAATATAAATTAAGTTTATATTTTTAAGAACATAAGTTAAGTTTGTACTTTTTATATAAAAGTTATTGTATTTTATATATTTTATAGAAGTTATTATTATTTTCTACCCTTCAAAATAAAAACCAATAAGCATATCTAAATGAGCACTAAGGTATCAATTGGATATACTTCTTATTTTTTATTTTTAAAATTAAAACATAGTAGTTATTTACAAAGATTAAAATTTCTAGAAATATAATCAAAATTTCGATATATCATACTAGCCTTGATACAAAAAAAAAAAAGGTTGAAATCTTTGCTTGCCAAAAATTGGACAATATTGTCAAATATATCGATAGAATATTGGTCCACCAAGAGAAAGACCAATTGTTGATATTTATGATATTTTGACATCCCATGCAAAAAAAAAAAAAAAGAAATATTAAAATAAAACCTGAAATATTAAAATTCTTTTTCAAACACAATAAATTTAAACACAAGAAGCACAAATATAAATAGATAAGGTTAGATAAAGCAAACTCAGATTTTATAGTGGTTCAACACTTCCTTGCCTATGTTCACTCTCCTCAAGCTCCTAACCGAGTAAGGGTTCCACTATACTTGAAGCTTCAACCAAGCTTCTAATCACCTTTACACTTGGATTCTGGCTTCAATGGGTTCTTATACAATCCCTTCAAATCTCTACTCACTTGAAGCTTTTAACACTCAAATAATAAGCTTAAATCTCTCAACCTAACTCAACAAGGGCTCAAATACAACTTAAAAGCTAAGAAGAATCACATGAGTGCACAAAGGAATATGCAAATGAAGGTTTAATGCACCAAAGAAAGAATGAGAGCTTTTGCGATAAGAACAAGTAGGTAAACAAATAAATTCAAGTGTTCTCTTACTCATAAATGAAGTGGAACTCTCAGTTTATAGGTTTCTACCGTCAGGAGCCAAAATGCCAAAAAGTAGTCTTGACTGGTCAAGTTGGGGGTCGATTGGTTCACTAGCTGTTGGGCATTAAATGCATGGTAGGTGGCCATTAGGCCTTGACTGGACCTCGATCGGGAAGAGATATCCCTCGACCGAGAAAGAAAGCCTATTGGAAGAGAGAGTAGATTTTTTGCATCTCTCGATTGGAAATTGACTGGGAAAGTGTAATTGGTCGATCGGTACCCTAGTTGATTGAGCCCATTGGCCACTGCCTCAACCGGTTCATCTTTTTTGGCCCAAAACCTATTTTTTTTTTTCTCTTCTAACACTTGGCAAGGTCTTTAAGTAAATTAATATGCCAATTTTTAAATGATTTGCGTAAGGTTCATTTGATAAAACTTGGGGTTTTGATGAAAATGTAACTTTAATGCATAAACTCAGTTTTTAAAAATGTATATGAAAATCCCAAGTGCACCTGTGCATTCATCTTACATATGTTTCTTATGATTAAAGGTCTTCCAAATGTCTTGATCTTGCCTCCATTGAGTCCTTTGATGAATTTCCAAACTAATACCTGAAATTCTTTATAACTCAAATCAATTAGCCACTTAACCATGATTTACTATCATTAAAACATGATTAGGAGAACCCTTAGGGTAACAATCTCCCCCTTTTTTATGATGAAAAACCTTGGTTACCTAGGAGGAAAAAAATCTTCCCCTTAAACCAATCATGAATTAACAATCAAAATTTAAGAATTGAAAACAAAAAGATCAAGACATGTTAGAGAGTATTACAACAACAAACAATACAAGTCATCAAATATATAGGCATATCATATATCATAAGTCAAATGTATTAGTCAGTACATCATATGTCCAATCAAATTAACATAACTAAAGATAAGCAATGTATGATCTAACAAAGATGATATGCATGTATGAGTCTCTTATATCTAGCCTCCTAGATCCTAAAATATCTTTCCCTTTAGCAACATAAAAAGGAACAAGGGAGTTGTTAAATGAATCAAGGTTGAGGAGGTGGAGGTAGAAACACGGAACGCAAGTAGGCCATAATGTCCTCATGCTAACGCACCATGCAATCCTTAATGCAATTAATCCTCTATTGGAGATACTCAAACTGCGAAGTGAACGCAGTCTGATTCTTATCCATCCTATCCTCCATAGAATAAAATCATGTGTCACTAACCACTACAAGCTCCACCATACAAGTACCAAGAAAGCTAATTTGAGCAAATAAATCCATTCAAGGAGTATGGTTAGGAGTAGAAGGTACTTGAGGCCGTGGTATCTTAGTATAGGTGGGCTCAGTGAATGCTGGTTTAGAGAAGGAGGGCTCGGTGTATAATGGTTGAATAGATGGTCCATCTATAAAAGCCGGCTGAGTCATCATCGGCTTAGAGAAAGTGGACTCAAACTAAACACCCCTGATCTATGAAGGAATCTCTGCCTGAAGTAAGGGAATATCAAGCTCGAGCCCTCTCTGCTAGTAGCCACTCTGAGGGTCTAGTCTACCCTGAGGTTCTACTCCACTCTTCATTTACCTAATCCTTGCCTCCTTCTCAACTCTAAGGTGTGTTTACTGTTGTCCCCGTGGCAATGCTCTCTTTGCTTTTCTGATCCAAAAACCATCTGGAGTCTTCTCAAATTTCATTCACCCCATGGATTGATCATCATATGTATCATATGTACTGGGATCCTCAAAGTTCGTCTCTCTACTAAGGTTAATGCCAACATCCTTGAATACTTGGGAAAGGAAGCGACCATAGGGGAGTACTTGAGTGATGCTCTCACAGCATGCAATCATATGCATCATATAGAACATCATATAAATATATACTTAGAAAATGGTCAATTTTTTTTACCAAAAATCAAAATTCCCTTGGCATTGGCCATAAAAAATTGGGGAATTCATAAAAAATCCTAAATGCACCCATGCATTCATCTTACATATGTTTCTTATGATTAAAGGTCTTCCAAATGTCTTGATCTTGAATCCATTGAGTCATTTGATGAATTTCCAAACTAACACTTGAAATTCTTTATAATTTAAACCAATTAGCTACTTAACCATGGTTTGTTATCATTAAAACGGGATTAGGAGAACCCTTGGGCTAACAATTTTTATTTGTAAATTTCATTGCCTTATCATCCAAAATATAAAAACTATCATAATAATCTTCTTAATGAATATGTTTATATTTTTTTTGTATAATAATTAAATATCAAAAAACTAAAATTTATAAATAAATTATAAAAAAATTTAAAGTAAAAAATTATACATATATCATTATTTCTTTTATATCCTTAAATATATTCAAACTAAATACTTGATAAATTTTATCATACATAATTCCTTAAAGGAAAACAAATTAAAAAAACACACATGGGTAGCTTTTCACTTCAATTTGTAACTAGACAAATGTTATTAATAGGTTTTGCAAATTGCTTCTCAAACTACATGAATTCTTTCTTGAACATACAAGAATTCTTGATTGACCAACATCTGAAATGCTCAAAAGACTCAATACTCAACCCAAGCCTATTGTTAGGCTAAAAAAGGCTTCAATTGTTCTTTTAGATTTCATAGAAAAAAATTTAGGATACCGATTTATTATTTTATTGAATTTTGAATTTGAGTCATTAATGTGTATGGGTAAATCTTGACCATTGAATAAAGAAATGAAGAAACATAACTTAGTTATAGAAAGGAATGAGAGTTAAATATGTAAATCATAATAATCAAGTACAAAGTAATGATGTTTTCTAAACCATATGATGCCAATTTCTAATGGATGACAAAAAATCCCTCATAAATCTATATTTAAACTCAAATTTATTAAGTGATTATTGAAAATGGTAATTGAAAATTTTATAAGTTATATATATATATAATTTTTTTGTTCAAAAACATTTGGTTCTATAAATTAAGTTATGATAGGTTACATAAGTTGTATAGGAGATTATTAAATAATTTAGGTATATAACTTTTAGCCACGCTATGTGAAATTTTTGGTAGATAAATAATTATATGATTAGGAGTGACCAAAAGGGGAATCCTTCACATGCACATATTCTAGAACCCATTTTTATTTTACTCAAAGTGAAAGAAGGAAAATTTAAAAAATAAATATTTTCATACAAAGATCACACTTTTAAAGAACAACTCTAAGGTATAAACAAATAGATATCATACCAAGGCAATGTTGAATAAATTAAATATAAAAAAAATGATATTTCAATACAAATGCAATGTAGAAAAGAAATGAAACTATTTTTCCATGTGACTATTTCTCATTTTTGGCAATTACCCAATTTTTTATTACTTTAAAAGGCCTTTAGAAAATATTAAAAAAAGAGAAAAGGAAAACAAAATCTTCTTTATAGATCCATCTACGCACTACTTGTAAAAGAAATTGTAAAATATTGCTCACCCTTTATAATCGATTAAATTACAAATATATTATTGAAAGCTATTGTGGTTGGATTAATATGTACTATTAGACTTCAATTACCCTTTTCAATATAATAATATTCCATACCTTAACATCATATAATACTAGATTATTTACTTGTGATACATTTTTGTATTTCAATAAATTATGTAAAAGTAATCTAACATGTCTCATATTACTAAAAGTAGATGCTATTCACTTCAAGGACTTGTCAAGCTTTTGGTAAAGAATGATACATCATGGCATGCTAGTGTTAATTCTCAAGAAGTTGGCTTAAGTGAGACTAAGGAGTTGGATATAGAAAAGGAAGAAAAAATATCCCAAGAAAAGAAAGGCCAAAATTTCCAAGAAAATGAAGGGCAAAACTACCAAGAAAGTTCAACCAACTACAAGTACAAGAAGAGCGATGAAACTCCATTATTTTTGGCAACAATATCAAACATTCAAGACATTGTTGAAGAAATACTGGTTTGTCATCCTCAAGCACTTGAGCATATTAATAAGGAGGGAATGAACATACTACATGTGGCAATCCTTTACCGTCATATTGAAATTTTTGATATAGTATCAAAATCTGAATTGCTTGCAAGAAGTCTGTTATCAGCTACAGATAACAAAGGGAACTCCTTACTACATATGGTTGGCCTAAAAAGAAAAAGTCAAGCTAGTGAAAAGATGCAAATCCCGGCATCCCAACTACAAGAAGAGTTGCTGTTGTTTAAGGTGCACTTCTACTTACCCATTAATGATAACCATAAACATTGTGCTCATGCATACACTTGTGGCAAGTCATTTAATTATTAATCTTCATTACTAATTATAATAAATTATTAAGTAATGGAAAATATGTATCCAAGTTAGGAAAATGATAAGGTACTTATTAGGTACTAAATTTCAAATTTGTGTCATTAATGTATTTAATAAAATTTAGATCATTAGATTCCAAATAAAACCAAGGTACTAAGAAATAAAACCTAGATGCAGTAAATAAGTCTTAATTAAATAGTGTTAGGGTTTTGACTATACCAACCTAAGATAATTGCTTAGGGGAGGGTGAATAGGGTGATGGTTGCTTTTAACAAATTTAAATATAAAAAGCAAGTGGCAATTGTATGTAATAATATAACAAGTATAATGAAATGCAATTGCATATAAAGTAAAGAAAGTAAAGGAAAAGAGAAATGCAAACTTAAGATTTTATAGTGGTTCAAGCAACCTAGCATATATCCACTCTCTTTAAGATTCAATCCCTTGCTTGAGATTCCACTATCCCAAAGCTTCCAAATCAAGCCTTCAAGGTTTACACTTTGATTAATTGGCTTCAGTGGGCACTTATATTTTTCCTTGAGAAATGCCTTACTCTTGAAGATCTCCAAGAGATACCTCACACTTGGCAAAACTTATGTGATACATCACACTTAAATTTTTCCCTCAAGTGATACCCTACAATTGAGCCCAACTCACTAGGTACATAAAATAATATTAAATAAGAATAAAACTTCTAGTTTACAATTTTTGCATAATGGAATATAAGAAAAATAAGGTTGAACGGTGCACTAAGATGAACTCTTTAAGTACACTTTAAAAACACTCCTTCAAGCTTAAATAATATTTAATAATCATTTAGAACTCTTTCCCATTAATACAAGAATCTTGGAGCCTTTAAATAAGAGCTAGAAACCTAAACTAGTCATGCTTCTTAAGCATAGTTTAGGTTTAACAAGTTGATGAACCGATTGACAAACTACTAGCCATTGTGATTATTGTTGGCTAATCGGCTCAACTAGTTGAGGCTTAACCTCAATGGTTGAACACATGCTACTAAAAGAAACAAAGTGCAAGTGCACCTCAATTGAACATGTTCTTCCTTACCTCAACCGATTGCACTGTAAAGTGCATAAAAGACCTAGTTTGAGGCTTGGAACCTCTAACAACTTATATTCAACTTCATAAATCTTTTAAAACAAGTTTAGAAAGAATTAGATTCATAGTTTTAATTAAGAACATGAAATCATTTAGTTTATAAGAGAATAAAATCGATTTAGATACTTAGATGAATTTATGTGTTTCAATTAAAAAAAGTAATGTAATATGAACCTAGTGCACTAACAACTTTACAAAAAGATCCTAGATAATAGGTCTTTATTCCTCTTCTCTTTGAAGTTTTCTCCTTCTTCTTGATTTTCCTTTGACTTGATATTTCTTTTATTGCTTCTTTAGGTATCTTTTTGTCTAAATATACTTAGAATAAATCATTAGTGTCAAACGTTGTTTTATTATCATCAAAACAAAAATTAACCAAACTTTAGTTTCACAATCTCCTCCTTTTTGAGATGACAAAATCAAAGTTGCTCAAATACTTCCCCCTTAATATATGCTCCTTGATTTTTAGAAAATGTTCAATTTTAAGAATCTTAAGGATTATATTGGTGCTAAAAAATAATATAACCAAAATATTAACAACACAAAGAGCAATTAGCAATTGGTAAGATAACAAACAGGATGCATGCATGTATATAATAATTGAAGTATGAAGCATCAATATTCAAGATTACTGAAACAAATATTATCATCCTAGTACTATACTAACTTATTACTAATTTTCCTCCTTTTTGTCATCAACAAAAAGTCTCAATTAAGTATAATAAGAGAATTTATTTATCAATCATAAATGATGTCACAAAAAATAAATAATAACAATAACATCATTTTTCCTCTTCTTTTTGTTTTTCATTTGAAAATATATTTCAAATAAAAATTTTCTCAATCTTAGAGCATTTTCTAATTTAAAGCATGATTTTCTAAAAATGGTAAGGGAATGATACCTCACACTTAAATTTTTCACTAAATTGATACCTTATACAATTAAGCCTAACTCACAAGATGTATAAGAAAAAATTTGATAAGAATAAAACTTCTAGTTTACAATTTTGGTACAATGGAATATACAAAAACTAGAATTGAATGGTGTACTTGTTAGGATTGAGTCCTATAAAGCATGACATAAAGTAACGAATTGAGATTCATTTATAAATTTATTTATCTATGTTTTTTGGTTTCCCATATGCATTAATTGGTTATTTGAACATACATGCTCACATCACTTGCATTGTATATGACTTGGGTGTATCAGGAGTTGCACAAAAGATCCATGTCATGGGTTCCTTGTAGAGTGATAAGTAGTCCACAATCGGGTCATGGATTTGGGAAGTCCACATGAGACTTTAGTGCACTATCTCTTAATTGGAGGAATGACTTGTCTTGGTTATCAGGATGGTTTTCCCACAGTGAGTGTACTAGTGTACGCAATGCACACTAGATAAGACTAATGGTGAATCATGATGTAAGACTATTAATTAATTATCATGATTCACCAAGCTACTATACTGCATAGACTCTCAACCTTGAGAAGGTATTGAGTCTTTGACCCATGGGTAAGACCCTAAGGTGGTCACATATCCTTATGGATGGAGTCATTGTTGATGGAGGCTAGTGGTGGTAATAGGTATTCTCAATAGAGGAGCCATAATATCTTATGGGTTTGAGACAGTGTGTCCCTTAGTTGATTCAAAGGGCATGTGATCTAGAAGAATTTGGTCATAGCATTTCCATTAATGGAAACTTGACATATGCTTTTTGAAGGTAGAGTATGTCAATTAATCATATAGTAAGTGAGATATGTAATTCAAGGATTGGAAGGGTAATCTTGATAGGTGATATAACATTAACTTATTAGATTATAGACACCAGTTCATGGGGAGTACTCTACATGCAATGGACAGTAGATCACAGATCCAAGCTTTGTCTCATTGTTATTTGCATAGGATACTGAAGTGTAGTTGATTCTCTATTGTGGGATGTTGAATTAACTTCAAAAGTGAATTATTATGGAATTAATTCTCTTATGGGTTCCAATGGTTCCCGCTCAAGCTCATATACCTTGATGACATTGTCTATGAGAGTTGGGTTGGCTCTTGGTTCACTTTTATGCATACAAATATTTTGATAATTACATAAGATTGCACATGAGTTAGTGAACAAGGTCTCTAAATTGGGTTAATTAATTAATTGGATAGCCGTATTGGGTTAATTAATCAATTAAGAACTTTTTTAGTCTAGATTGAGTGACCCAAGCCCCTAATGGGCTCAAGTCACTTAAGCTTATGGAGAACCTTATAAATGCCCATTTAGGGAGGGCTTCTAGAGACTTGTCTTCCATCTTCAGAGAAAGAGTCATAGCCTCTACCCTTCTTTTCTTCCCATTGGTTGAGTGCCAAGGTTTAAGGAAGAGCCATCGAGCGGAAGACCGTGGGTCTATGAGACTTCCAACAACTTCATTCAAATACTTCACTGCATGGATTTGATTTGAAAATATTCAAATTAAGTTAAAGTTTTCTTTTTTGATATCTAAATCTTATTATTGTTTAAAATTGCTTGTTTTCTCTAAATATAGGATTTAGATAAAGCCTAGGAAAGATTTGCATGTACCTAAACTGATCTGGGTATAAGGAACAAAGAAATATGGGTTTTCCTATAGTACTAAGATGAAATACAAGTTTGAAAGCAAGTCACTTTGAAAACACTTTAAAAAGGCTTAAATAATATTTAAGAATGGTTTAAATAGGATTTAGAAACTCAAACTAGTAGTTAGACACAGTCTAGGTTTGACTAATCAATTGGCTACTAGTTATTAGGGTTACTAAGTCGAGCATAACTGGCTTAATCGATTCCTCTCTACTTCAACCAATTATATTGTAAAGTGTATAAAAGACCCTAGCTAGCTTGAGGTCTGGAATTCCTGGAAACTTTTATTCAACTTCATAAACCTTTAAAAAAAGCTTAATTAGGAAGGATTAGATTCAAGAATATAAAATCTATTTAGACATTTGGATGATTTTATGTGTTCAATAAAAATGTAATGTGCTATGAACCTAGTGCACCAACAATTTTACAAAGAGATCTTAGGGAATAGGTCTTGACTCTTCTTTTCTATGAGGTACTTTCCTTCTTAATTTTTATTTGATTTAATTTATCTTTTATTGCTTTTTTGAAAATCTTTTTGCCTAAACATACTTAGGATAAATTATTAGTTTTGAATTTTGTTTTATTATTATCAAAACCAAGATCGGTTTCACAAATAGAGATAAATAGAACCTTTTTAACAAATATAAATATAAATAAGATCATTTTTACCACCTATCAATTTTTATTTGGCCATCACTTTTGTGTATGATATGAAAATTAGCTTTTCAATGTTGTAAAATGATCCTTCAAGTTATCACTATAGGTTTTTTTAGGCTTACACAAGGTTAAATTAATGCATAGAGAGAATAAACAATACACCAATGAGATTCAAACTCAAGACCAAGCTACTCTTACCATGTTAAAATCCACTAATTGACCTTAAAGTTTAAGTTATTAGAAAAATACTAAAGAAAGAAAAAAGTATTAAAAAATAATTTTCTCATTTTTGTTTTAATATATAAAATATAAAATGTAAAAATAAAATATAATTAAAATTAATAAAAAAAATACTTGAATATTTTGAAATTATTTAATTCTTAGATAAGAGTTAAAATAAGTAAAATGAGTTTAAAGTAATATATAAAAATGATTTTTGATTTTAAATCTTTTTTTTTTCTTTCACTTTTTATTTTCTTCTACTTTTTCCCTTATTTTTCTCCACTTCCCTCAAATTATTTAAGAATCGTCTAAGAATCAAACACAACCTAAAAGTTCATGAATAATTACTTTGAAGGTTTTTTTTTCCCAAATATTTTTAATTTAGTCAATGATAAATGGAGGGATTAGAAAGAACAAAAATGCTTGTATGTGTTACATTAGAATAACGGTGCTACTTGTGATTGTATGTGTGGGTGCAGAAAGTGAAGTCAGCCTGTAAGATGCATTTGACCAAGCCTCTCAACAAAGATAACCAGACTGCTGAAGAATTATTTGCTGCTAGGAATGAGAGACTCCATCGAGATGCCAAGGGATGGCTAATGCGCACCACTGAGAATTGCACCATTCTTTCTATTTTCATAGCCACTGTTGCCTTTGCAGCAGCCTACACGGTACCAGGAGGTCCTAATCAAAACACTGGTATTCCAATCCTTAACTCTAAACCCTTGTTTGTGGTTTTCATATTAGCTGATGTGTTCTCCCTCAGTTTGGCTTTGACATCTGTGGGTAAATTTCTCTCCATCCTTACATCCTCATTTCCACTACAAGACTTCGAAACATATCTTTTGAAGAAGCTGACACAGGGAATTATATGTATGATCCTCTCGGTCTCAATGATGGCGGTGGCGTTTGGAGCAACAATCATCCTGATCATGACACATAATTGGACAAATGCTGTTTGGAGTGTGGTTGGATTTCTTCCTGTCCCCATTTTTTTTCTCTCATATTCACCTCTACGTTCAGCAGTCCTGGGACGTTGCACAGAATCTTCCAAATATTTTGTTGCAAAATTCCTCAAAGGTGTTGCCATTGGGGTTGTAATATTCGCCTTTGTCCCCCTCTATTGTTTATATCTAGCTTTCAAAGGACTGTTCTGGACCGTGAAAAAGGCTTTTCGTTGGATTTGTGGGAATAAATCCGATACCCAATCTCCACAGCCAACTGCAGCTCCTACTACTCAAGTTTGAAAGAAAAAACATAATTTCGTTTCAGAACTTTTTTCAGAGCATGTTGTCCTCTCTTCTTTTTCTATAAAGTAACAGCCCGTGTAAGGTTAATAATTAGCATATTGAGAGTGTAGTATTAGTTGCTGACTCATTCTGATGCATGTATGTTTTAAATTTTAATTTTAGAGACTATATATATATATATATATAGAGAGAGAGAGAGAGGGTTTTCTCACTCCTTCCAAGCATTTCTCTCAGCAAAATGTTCATTTGTTCATTTGTATCAAAACACCCTTTTAGTCTCGAAAATACCAAAAAATTAAAGTTCATTTGTTCTAATTTTCTCTTCATTCTACCTATATATTGTTGGAGTGAGTTGTATAGTAAAAGGAAATTAGAGTAATTATAGAAAATGGGATTTCTTTCCTTCACAGGTTAGCTTAATTATAGGAGCAAAATCTGTATAGCTTAGAATAGAAAATATATTATGATATATAGTCATAGGGTTGTGGTAACAAAATAAGAATATATTGAATAGAAAAAGAACTTTCTGACATGGTATCAAAGCCTAACCCTAGTACCCACCTACCTTAAACATTGCATCTCTCACCTCGCCCACCATGTCGTCGGACTCCGATGCATCATATATTTTGAAATTGGTGGATCATATATTTTGAGGCTATTAATAGGATAGTTATTAATAACTTTAGTGGTTGGTGGTATCTAGGAGTTTTGTTTCTCTCTTGTACATCAAATGGATCGTTCTTGGATGTCAAAGCATAGGAGATCAAAGGATTATGCATATGAGGTAGAAAGTTTTATTGCATTCGCATTAAAACATTCCGCATATAAAAACTCCATTTAATGCCCTTGCCTTCAATGTGGTAATATGATATTCCATACTTCTCCAAAAATTAGAGAGCATTTATTTTTCTATGGAATTGATTAGAGTTACCATACATGGTATTGGTATGGAGATGCTACTCCAAGTGCACCACCAACTAGTAGCCCTTGTCTATGTATGAAGCAAAAAAGACATTGAATGCATTGAGAATAGAATTTGAGAAAATGCATGCTTGTCCAAATGATTGTATATTGTATAGGAATGATTTAAAGGATGCATCTTCATGTCCAACTTGTGGAACTTCATGATGGAAGTTAGATAGAACAAAAACTAAAAGAGAAAGGGAGTCCCTGCAAAAGTAATGTGGTATTTTCCTCCAATTCCAAGACTTAGAAGATTGTTTTGATCCATAAAAGTTGCAAAAAACCTCATATGACATGCCCAAGAAAGAGAATTTGATGGCAAATTGCGTCATCCATCCGATTCCCCATTATGGAAACTAGTTGATCACAGATGGCCTGATTTTGCTTCAGAACCTAGAAACCTTAAACTTACCATTTTAGCAGATGGTATAAATCCTCACAATTCAATGAGTAGTAGACACAGTTGTTGGCCTATTATAATGGTCATTTATAACCTTCCGCCTTGGTTATGCATGAAAAGGAAGTTTATGATGATGTCTTTGTTAATATCGGTTCCACGACAACCCGGAAATGACATTAATGTTTATTTAGCACCATTATTGGATGACCTAAAAATGTTGTGGGAGGTGGGGGTTGAATCTTATGATGCACGCCAACAAGAGCTCTTTACATTAAGAGTTGTTCTATTATGGACAATCAATTATTTTCCTGCGTATGAAAACTTATCTGGTTGCATAGTTAAAAGATATTTTGCATGCCCCATATGTGGGGAAGATACATACTCTCATAGATTGAAGCATGGGAAAAAGAACTCATATACATGTCATAGATGATTTCTTCCTTGCAATTATCCTTTTAGGAAACAGAAAAAGGCATTTAATAGGGAACAAGAGTTTCGATCACCTCCACAACCATTGAGTGGAGAAGAAATTCTAAGGAAAATTGACGTCATTTGTAATTCATGGGGAAAAAAATAAGATCACTCAAGATAAGTTGAATGTCAAAACTAGAAATTGTTAGAAGAGAAAGTTCATATTCTTTGATCTTGAGTATTGAAAATACCTACATGTTCATCATAACTTGGATGTAATGCACATAGAGAAAAATGATTGTGAAAGCATCATCAGTACCTTACTTAACATTCTAAGTAAGACAAATGATGGACTTAATTCTAGTTTAAACCTTATGGAGATGGGCTTAAGCTGTGAATTAGGGCCAAGGTTTGAATCAAATCGAACTTATCTCCCACCTGCATGTTACACACTATCTTAAGTGGAGAAGAAGCTTTTTTGCCAAGCTTTATCACAATTAAAGGTTCTTGAAGGTTATTGATCTAACATGAGAAACCTTGTGTCAATGGAATACTTGAAGCTTTATGGTCTTAAATCCCATGACTATCATGCATTAATGCAACAGTTATTGCTAGTGTCATTACGATCAGTTTTTCCAAAGCATGTAAGACATGCTATTTATAGATTGAGTTTTTCTTTTATGCTCTTTGTAGCAAAGTGGTTGATGTGCCTACATTAGATAAGTTGCAAGATGATGTAGTGGTGACATTATGCTTACTTGAGAAGTAATTCCCATCTTCCTTCTTTAATATCATGTTTCATCTTACTGTGCATCTTGTAAGAGAGGTCAAACTTTGTGGACCAGTTTACCTAAGGTGGATGTACCCCTTTGAAAGATTCATGAAAATTTTTAAAGGGTATGTACGAAATCGTAACCGACCCAAAGGTTGCATAGTCGAATGCTATATTAGGGAAGAAGCTATTGAATTTTGTACAAGGTAATTATCAAATGTAGATGCAATTGGGATTCCTGTTAGTGTAAACATTAACCAAAAAGTTAGGGCACCCATACCTGGAGGTCAATCTATGATCGTTGATTCTAATTTTTGATTCCATGCACATCATTATGTTTTAGAGAACACAACTATTGTCCAACCTTATATCGAGTAAGAACTATTAACACTTAATATTTATCTGTTATACTTAAATTAACTATAGGACAATAACTTTGAACTTCTTATAAATAATTGCATAGAGAGCACATGGAATGGTTGAAATTGAAAAATCATCGTCAATCTAAAAGACAAAAGTGGCTCCAGGATGAACACATGCTAACATTTACTTATTGGTTTCGAAAAAAGTATCTGATTGGTGCTAAAATTTGAACTATTCTTTTTTCTAATGTTGAACATACATAGTAACTATTATTTATAATTACAGATTGAAGTTGCAATTGATAACAATGAACCTATATTTGAAACCCTTAACTGGATAGCTCATGGTCCTAGCCACCATGTCTCGAAATATCATAGATATGTCATTAATGGATGTCGATACCATAGCAAGAAGCATGATGACTTATGAGCTACCAAAAATAGCATAGTTAGTATTGTAGATTCAATAATACAAATTCCAAGTGCCAAGGATCAAAAGCTAGTGTTTGGCAAGCTTTGTTTCTACGGGATTATTAACAAGATATGGGACCTTGATTATACCATGTTTAGGATACCGGTTTTCAAGTGTGATTGGGTTGATAATAAGAATGGCATAAAAGTTGATGATCTTGGTTGTACATTAGTTAACTTTAACAAAATTGCTCATAAATTAGATCCTTTCATTTTGGCATGTCAAGCCAAGTAAGTATTTTATGTGTAAGACCAACTTGATCCAAGATGGTCAGTTGTTTTGTCAACTCCTCAAAAAGATTTCTTGGATAAGGAAGGAGGAGATGGCCTTGTAGACAATTCTTTTGAACACCATCCCTTTATAAGGGTATTGCCAGAAGTTGAAGCGTTTGATGTAATGGCTAACTCATATGCAATATTTATAAGAGGTGACTATGAGGGGATTTGGGTTGAGAACAAATCCTCTATGTAGTTGAATTGTAAACTTATAATAATGATGTACAAATAAAGGATGTCGAGAGGGTTGCAGATCCCACAAAATAGGTAATTTTTATTCTTTTTGTTTCCAAAGAACATCAAGTTGATTGCCTAAGTTGATGCCCTTTTGATGTTATTATTATTATTATTACTATTAGTATTATTATTTTTTCTTCTACATTTGACATTTCTTGTCATTAAAATTCAACGTACTAAAGCAAATATCAAGTATGATTCTTGTAAAATTCTTGTTTGTAAAAAATAAAATGTAATCATTCAATTATATGCAATTTTTAGTTTTCATAGGAACAAGTTAACAATTCAGTAAGTTAAATATGCAATTCTAAAAGGCTCTCATAGGAAAATGTAAAAGAAATGACAATAGATTAGCAAAAATAATAAGAGAAACACATACTAGAATATACAAGTTCATAAAATAAAACAAATTTAAATTAAAATAAATCAAATGAGCAAGAAAGAGGGAGAAAAAATAGCTAAACTAAAATGTCAACTTTGTTATGTGATGAACCATTCCAAAAAGAGGTTTATGAAATTTATGATCTGAATACATACAATTCACTAAAAAAAATAAATATTTGAAACAACAAAAAGTATAAATAACTGAAGCACACAACTGAATTAAGCTAATTAAAGATTGTCTTTGTCTCACTTTTATGGCACTAGTGAATAAGAAATTGAGAATAGATTAGGTCCTTTCATTGGTGGCATTTCATTATGCAATGATGAGGGATTGTTTTGTCTAAAATTTTCTTTTTACAACTCTTCTCTAACAAAGTTATATCTAATATAATGTTAACTAATCTTTATTAGTTTTTTTTTTTTGTTACAAAAATGGATCCAGAGAAATGAGAAAAACCCACAAAAAGGAAGTATAGAGGAATGACACAAAAGTTCATGATTACCAAGAGCAGAAGCAAAGGGATCAAATTGCAGGTTAAGTACAATCTCGATGGCATTTACATAGGAAAATCGATAGTTCATCTAACAAGCTATTTAGGTGTATTAGCATGCACTATGGTGCCAATAAGATATCAAACTTGGCACGTTGTGCCTAAATAGTTGAAGGATAAGTTATAGGACAACATTGAGGTAACACATTCTTACTTGCATCACCTTTATGCAAAACATCAATCATTCCTAACCACATGAAGTTACTAACATGTATACTATTAATGTGTAGGGTGCTTTTTCATTAAATAACAAAAATAGGAGGAATTGTATGCTAACAATTGGAAAATGTTTTCGATCACTTAAGAACATGCTAACAGTGAAGCACATTCTTCATTTCAAAGACCAATCGGAGCTCCTTAAAAAACTGCCAATTTAATATATTTTTATTAAGGATGAAGATTGGATAATGTTTGTTAAAGATCAATCGTCTAATTGCTTTAAGGTATAATTACAAGTCTTTACATATCTTGTGTTCACATTCATTAATTATATATTTTTTATTTATAGGAATATCGAGAAGTTCAAAAAGAAAGAAGAAAGAAACACATTTATAATCACCATCTAACTAGGAAAGGATATGTTGGTCTTGAGGAAGAGATGGTAAGTTTGTACTAATTTATAGTTTTTTGATTTATTTTATACATAATACATAATAGTGTTATATGCTTATTACATTATACATTGTCTCCTTTTAAAAGATGGTTGCAAGTGGGTCAATTGAAACTATTGATCAAGGCATATTATGGAAGAAAACAAGAGAAAAAAGGATGGCACCTTTGATGAAGTGGCCATACCAGTGATTGAGAAAATAGTAGGTGGATATTTTCAACCTTAATTTCATTTATTTATAATAGCTAATTTATGATAACAAATTTGTAATTGGACTTCATAATTAACATTTTTTTAAGGATAAGCTATTGAAAGAGTCTTAAGAGAATGGTAGGAGTGTCCGTGGGAGTAATGACATACTTGTTGAAGCATTGGGTACTCCTGAGTATAGTGGTCGAGTTAGGGCCAAAGGGAAGCACCACACACCTCGTCAATATTTTAATAGTGTTGTAGATCGTGCTATCAAGGATTTTATAGCAGCATCTAAAGAAGAACAAAGAAAATTTTAGGTAGAAGTGCTAGCAAAATTGTCTCAAGTGGGAGTAGTCACTCCCCAATCTAATGTTAGTAGTTTGAACATGAAACAAAAAAAATTTCTCCTACTAGAAGTAGTGGAGAAGCCAATTTGTAGAGGTGAAGATGCAGCCCCACCAATGACAATAGAACCAAAGAACAAGGTATTTTATCTAGTTAAGCTAATTTGATGATAATGTTTGTTGTAATAAGAGATATAATTTATGTAAATTTTGTTTTTTTGAATTTAATTCAATTGTTGGTGGCACATATATGGTCTTCTTTTATGTGGTGATTATATAAGAAAATAAAAAAGTTGTCAAAAAAATATTTTAGCATTTTGTTCATTCACAAAATAGATAATATAATTTTGTTGTCTACATAACTAGATCATATGGGATTTTTATTTCTTATATTATGAAACTTTTTAATATTCAGTAATTATTTTGATTTACTATGCATTACTAACCTCTTTTATTTTAAGAATAGCTATTCTTTATATAACCACATAATAATTTGCATGCCTCAATTCAATCTTTCCAATGTTATCTAAAATTACTTCATATCTCAAATTTTTGCTTGTACCTTATAGATGGTTTTCAATATTCACCAATGTTAATTTGAAGATATAGACTTGAAAGAATGAAATAGAGAAATATTGGCTCATATCTAATAATATAACTTCATTTTTTAGGTTAGAAAATGTGAGTTGGCCATGGAGACCAAGGAAAATATAGTGGTCGGTGGCACAATTATACTTGAATGTGGTCCCAACTATCTAGTAGTTGTTGATGCTCCTTATGATTCAAGTGCACCCCTTCCCATTCCTATTCTTGGACAAACTACTACTGTTGAGGCTACAATTGGTTACCAAGTTTTGTGGCCAGCTTATTTAGTCATCATTCATACTCTTATCTCGGTAAGTAAATTTAATTACCAAGCTTTATGATAACCTTAATTTTTTTTTTTTCATTTTTTTTCATATTCAACTAGTTGATTTGATTTATATCATGATTTTTAATTGTATAGACATCTAAGAAAGGAAAGAAACAAAAAGAAAATGAAGTTGAAGTCAAATCTAAGGGTGAAAAAACACAAGATATCAAGAATTTTGAGGCATTGGTTGGCCTTATGTTGAGCACCTCAAGAGTACAACCTATTGACTTCCCCGATGATGTTTTTGGTGAGAGTTTCAAGAGCTTCCTAATGAAAGAAGATATGGACATGATTATATCATCAAAAGAAGTGTCATTCAATTATATCTTATACTACATTTGGTGAGGGATTTTATAATTTTTTTAATTACTCTTCACACTTTTTTAAGGTAAAAGGTTATTTGCTAATGACCTATAATGATTGTTGATAACTTATTATGTGGGATTTAATTAGACACCTGCATAGAAAGTTGATTGATGGAAAGCAAGTTGAACGATATGTTTTTTTCAATCCAACATTGGTTTCAAAAGCTGGAATGGGAGAAGGAAGTAAAGAAAACAGGTCAAGGGTCATTGCGGATTGATTAAGGAATGCAAAACATGCTGAATATATGCTTATTCCATACAATCCAAAGTAACCTTTTATCCCAAATCTTGATATGGTGTATATAAGTTAGTTTGTGATGTATTAATTTGTGGATATTATATTACAAAATTAATTTATTTTTCTTTTTTCTTTAGTTTCCACTAGGTCTTAGTGGCACTAGAGATGAAGAGAATGATAGCATATTACCTTGATCCAATGGCTTGTCAACCATGTGATGATCTTAGGGAGATAGTTAACATGTAAGTGTGTACTGCTCATATTTTATTACAATGCATATTGTCTATAGAACATCATTTCTTTTTTATAAGGCAATTATAATCAACCCACCAGAAAAATAAAAAACATCAAAGAGAGAGCCGACTTGGCTGAAAGTGGTTGTAAGTACTTATTCCTTTATATTAAAATATATTGTTTGACCACTTTATTCACTACACAAAATTAGGAAATGGATGGTTTTTTAATATGATGATCAATTAGATACTAAAGAAGTAAGAACATATATCATTCTACGTTTGTTGTAATTGTTGATACTTTTGTCATAGTGTCCAAGACAACCAGGTAGTGTGGAATGTGGGTATTAAGTGATGAGATACATGAAAGAAATCATTGCTAATCCAAACCAACTAACATCAAAGGTTTGTACACAATGCAATTCATAGGTTGGTCATTTTACTATAGCATTTGATTTGTCAATTCAACTTAGTGAAGGTGTATGTTATTCCATTTCAATTTAATGGAAGAAAAACATATAGTGAAATGGAGATTAATGAAGTTCGCTCATATTGGGTTATGCTAATGACTTAATTAATCATTACTCATGCTTGAAGGTACCTTGTATGACCTATAGTATAATATAACATCATATTATTCTAAAAATCTAGTGAATATTTTGTTAATGTTAATTTTATAATTTATTCTTAGTCATGATTTGTTAATGTATATCTTGGTACTCCTAGTTGGCAATGTTTTCAATATGGATCATGCAATGGTTGCTTTATTTTGATGGATGTGTAATTGGCAAATTGAGAGGTGAAGCTTAATAGACATGGTAGGTGTCACAACCTTTGTGTATTTCTTGCACACATCCTTATTAGTTGGATTTGTAGAAGTCTTAGTGTTGTAATGGTACAAAAATTCATGCATTTTGAAGCTCTTTTCTGTAAAGTCTTTAGTCTCATTACATGTGCATGCATTAGGAATATGTCTATCCTAAAAAAAACCATTTTGGATCCTTAAGATCACTTACTTTATAACTTTTTCAATCTAAATTTCTAGAGGCCTCCTCCTAAACTAATGGGCTTAAAGTTTAAAATATCTTGTACTTATATTTTCTTTGAGATTAAAAAAATAGGAAGTTAGATTAAGACTTCTTACAAATAAGCCTATGGGAAAAATAAATAAATAACGACTCCTTCTCCTTAAATAAGCCTCTAAAGCCTCTTTGTCTAAAATAGGGTATCAACGTGAATACTAGCTCCTCAATCTAAATGCAATTGTAAGGAAAGAAACTAGTCATTCTGACATAATAGTTTTTTCCTCCACCAAGGCCTTTTTACTTTTAGTCTGCTGATCATTATTACAAAGATAAACCTTTTGTCCCTATCATTTATTTTTTGCTATCTTTGGTGTTATTTTACTCTTTTAATCAATAAAGTATTGCCAATGTATTATTTTTCATGGATTCATAACATGTCAAGTTAAAAGATCAATTTAATTATAATGTTTTAGCTTAAATTAATTTATCTTCATTCCTAGTTTGTTTATCTCAATTATTCTACCTTTGGCTACCAACCTTCTTTGAAATTAATAAGCTTATTGAATTTAATGTGTTAAAACTTTTAAGAATCTAATTTGTTTCTAAATTGTTTATTGTATATTCTTTAGGTTGTACTGAAATACATAGGCCATTCTCTTAAGTGCATCACTACTACTCTTGCTTATTCAGACCTGAACATGATCAATGACATGAAGGACACCCTGCAATAGTTGAAAATTTTCATAAAAGAATATTGAGGTAAGATGTTTAGGTTATTGTTAATTTTATGAATAAATTTCATGTTTAGAAAATCATTTCATGTAAGTTTCATATTTAGGATGTATACTTAGGATAATAGATATCCTCACATGATTAGATGTTAATATGCCCTTGTAAGCTAGCTCTTCTCTTGACATTATACTTCATATCGACTACATTAATTGGTTAAATAGATAGAACCAATAAATTGTAAATTTCATGCATAATAGATATTAACAATAGGAAGAACATAGATAATTTGACATACAATTTCATAATTTTACATGGATATTTTAACTTAGAATTTCATAATTTTTCAGACTTATAGTTTTTTTCCTTTTAACTCCTTTCTTGCTTCCTTTGCAAAACATCCAGTGTCTTCTAGGACTATAAGAAGGATGAAAAGATGTTAATGGTTGAAGTTTCATATATAAGATATAAATCATACCAAAATAGTCACTAAGATCAAAACTTTTCTTTTTTTAAGTTTTTTAAGAGTCAAAGACATTTGTTTATACATATAATTGATGACTTGTAAAATCCAATTGGGTGAAAGGGTTAAAAGACCACTATATAATGGAGATAGTTGATGAACAATGGGTCCTTTAGTTAATTGTAGTTCATAATAATACCTAATTAGGGAAGAAAGCAACCACATGGATATACCATCTTCATTGATGAAGGGAAACCACTTAACCTAGTTATTTAATTGGTTCAGTTCTATCCATAATGAGTTAGTCCAAGTAAATGATTAAGTGTATACATGCTTTAAATTTAAGACCTACTTGGACTTATGGCAAGCCCCAATATGTTGATAGCATATTTTGATAACCATAGGTGCAAGTCACCATCCACTCATGGTTACAACATGAATGATAACATGAGTTTGACAAAATTAATTATTGCATTCAACCAAAATTAGATATACTTATAATATATTTTGATAACCATGTGCAAGTCATCATTCACTCGTGATTACAATAAGAATGATAATATGAATTGGACAAAATTAATTATTGCATTCAACCAAAATTAGATATACTTATAATATATTTTGATAACCATGTGCAAGTCATCATTCACTCGTGATTAAAATAAGAATGATAATATGAATTGGACAAAATTAATTATTGCATTCAACCTAAGTTAGACAAAATCAAATATTGCATTTGGGAAAATACACGAAAGTGGTTTATTGTTTGCTTTCTTAAACACATAACAAGAGTTCAAGGAATATTTAGAAATTTGGTGTAACAAAATTATTGAGGTTTGTTCAGTTCTTCTAACATGTTGAAATTTATTATAGTGGAAGAAATATATCTTGGAAATTTAAAAATTTGGTATATACACATTTCATTTATAGACTTGTATTTTTCTTTACTATTTGTCAATATTAGTTATATGTAACCTCTCAATTATTTCTGCAAGTTGAGCATCTAGAACATAAGTTGTAACCGTCCTTATGCATTTTGAAGAAAGATGATGTAGAACAAGATGCAGCAAAAGACTATGAACAACTCAAAGTTGAAAAAGAAGTTGTAAATTTTTTTGTTTTTTAAACAATTTCAACTAAATTTAATGCTAAGCAAATTCATAATTGATTATGTGTGACATTTATTGGTAAATTTTAATAGTGAAAGAGAAACACCATAATTAGTACTTTTTCTCCTAGGACTTTCTTAAATTAACTTTTTATTACTCATTCATTGTTTGTGGAAAGTTATAAACTAGGGCATAATTAGGACTTTTATGGCTTATTAAAATTTCGAAGGAGATAAGATGGCACTTTTTTAAGGTGTCATGCTTTGTTCTCATAGGATATTAAAGGTAGAAGATGACACTTATTATGAGTGTCAACGTCACTTTAACCTATACAATGACACTTTTCATAAGCATCAAGGTTGAGGATTTCAGAACATGATACTTTTTTCGAGGATCAAGGTTCAAAATTGCTATAAGATGGCACTTATCATGAGTGTCGATGTTGCTCCTACCCATACAATGATGCTTTATCAAGTGTCAATATTGAGATGAATGAAATTGCAGACCTCTAATGAGACTTATAGAGCTCCAAGGTTTAGAATAATGGTGCTTTCTATGAGTGTCATGGTTACCCGCCAAAGAAGATGATGCTTGTGAAAAGCATCAACAATTGGAAATTCATAAGATGACAATCTAAGATATGACACTTTTGGAAAGCTTCATCTTATATCTATCTTAATGCTTAAAAAGAGTCATCTTTTGACATTTTCCTTGTAGTGAATTAACAAATGTTTACTCATAACAATCATTCAAATAACATTCATATTAAATCTACAAATGATATAAACTTATTGAAGACCAAGCATAAAAAAAATTTAAGCATGAAAAAACAAACCACTAAGCTATTTTTTAGATATACTTTCCATTTTCTATTTTTTAAAAACCAAAAGTAGTAATAAATTCCACATAAAATGTAAGATCTCTTATACAAAAAGTACAATCTTATGTAATGCTCTTAAAATTCACTTTAAAAATTCTTAAAATTTGAACAATTTTTAAAAATTGTCTCGAAAGTTCTTGTATTTTACATAAAACTTACTATTATTTTCTGTCTTATAAAAAAATAATGTTTTAAGATGATATCCAAATTGAAAGAAAAAAAAAAGTTAGAAAATTATTCACGAGATAGACCATAAAATTCATAAATGTCTTTTTAAGGTAAAAATGTTTCTAGATGAATTAACACTTTCTCTAGAAAAACATGAATTCTAAACTATAGACTATGATTTTGTGGGGTCTGGGTCATTTTTATTGTTGGATTGCGTCAGAAGAACTTTTCATGCTAACTTATATGAAGGAAAATAAGGTGGAAGCTTCACAAATCTTCCATGTTTTCATTTCTAATTTACTAGAAGTAAAGGAGATTTTCATTAACTTTATTTTAATATGTTTCACATTTATTAACTCCATAAAAACATAATACGATCTTTAATTACATCAAAACTAGAAATGTTTAAAATTTATTGAAGGTCAACCATAAAAGAAGTTTAAGCATGAAAAGAAAAAAAAAAAAAAAAAAGAACCACTAAGCTATTTTGAATATACTTTCTATTTTCTATTTTGTAAAAACCAAAAGGATTAACTTTGACATAAAATATAAGATCTCTTATACAAAAAGTACAAACTTATTTTATGCTCTTAAAAATTACTTTAAAAAATTTTAAATTTGAAGAAGTAAAAAAATTAAATTAAACTTTAATTTTCTTTACAACATTTCAAAAATATTTTTATCTTTTTATTGTATGTGGGAAATTTTCTTTTATTTTATATAAAAGTTATTATTATTTTCTACTTTTTTTAAAAATAAGGAAAAGGAAGTGTATCCATATCACATCTAAATTGAAAGAAAATAAGTTAGGAATTATTCACAAGATAGATTGTAAAAATTTAAAAATATGTATTTTCATAATTTATGTGGAAAAAAATGTTTTCCAGATGAATGAACACTTTGTCTCCAAAAACATAAATTCTAAACTATGGACTAAGATTTCCAATGACTAGGTCATTTTTTTTTTCTTGTTGGATTACTTCTAAAGAACTTTTTTATGCTAACTTATAAGAAGGAAGATAAGTTGGAAGCTTCGTAAATCTTCACTGTTTATATTTCTAATTTACCAAAAGTAAAAGAGATTTTCATTGGTTTAATTTTAATGTGTTTCACATTTATTAACTCCATAAAAACATAATACTACCTTTACATCAAAACTTAACTAGTCTTATTAAATACATAAACAAGTCTTCTTAGTAAACCTCATCGACCTAAATAAGAACTCTCCATTGATACAAATTTAAGAAACTTCTTGGAAAATTAAGGACTAGTTTATATGCTCCTTTAATCAAGAGAAAAGTATAAGGTTATGCATCATGGTAAATTGTGTAGGATGAAAAAAAAAATACCAGTCAAACTCTGGTAGGATAGATATAAGTGTGAAGGTATTAAGAGTGCAATGATTGGGTATAAAATGACAAATAGGTGGGTATACAAGATCAAACCGAGTATGCTAAGAACCTAAAGTGTCATCAGCTCCATGATCCTTCAAAATCTCTATTAAGTGACCATATCTGAACACCAAAATATCCAACAAGGTGGCTATGCCCCAGTATGAAATGATGACAACATGAAACTATCCAATAATCCTCATATCACTAATTAGATGCTCCACTCTAATGAATAAATTTCATCACCCTTTAAAAGATGGATATGCTTTAGTGTGGGGAATAAAATAGAATAGCTATGCTCTAATGTATGGTAATATATCCAAATGAATAACCACTAAGAGGGTTATGCCCCAATGTACATCAACATATCAATATCAAACTTTGCTCCCAGTGTTGAAAACGAAAATATCTCAACATGATCTATGAATCCTAATCCACATGCTCTATAAGAATGAATGAAGTGGCTATAACTTAGTATAAACTATCTGAAGTGGCTATTACTCTAAGATAAATCAGGCTTTGTCATCAATGAGAAGGTTATGTCTCAACTTGCATCATCGGATTAAGATCAATCTCAACTCCCGATACTAAAAATGAAAATATCTCAACATGATCTCAACAACTCCTAATCTATGTGCTCCATGAGAATGGAGTAAAGTGGTTATGTCTACCATATAAGATCTCTAAAGCAATTGTGTCTCAAAGTAAACTACCATCTTAAAAATCCATTAATGGGTGGAGTATGTCCTAGTATAAAGTAGAGTGACTACATCTCTAATAAAAGTGCTATTTGAAACATATATGGCTTAGTATAAGTCATCACACAATTCTTGATCTATCGTAATCTAGAAGGAGTGAAATGGTTATGTCCTAATGTAGAGCCATCTCATAACTCCTAATCTAACATAAGAAGACTATGCCCTAGCAAATCATCATCACAAAAATCTATCACTAATAAAAGGAGTATGCTATATTGTAAGATCATCATCTCAAAATCCATCATCAATAAGAAAAGTATGCCCTAGTGTAAGATTGTCTTGTTTCTCCTCATCCTTCATGCTTCTAGTAATCTCCAACCAATCTAGAATGTTGCCCATATGTGAGCTATCAAACAAAATGCATGATATCATGGCCACATGGTGGTATCTAGACCCAAGACGTAATGTAGTGATTAATACTCAAAAAGTGTTATTTTATAGCTTGTAAATAACTCTTTTAAACACTTTTGAGTAGTAGTTATTACCTTTTAACTCAATTGGCATGTTAAGGACCCTTGCAATCGTTTCTAATCAAATTGTGTTAAGTTTTAATGTTTTTTTTATAGGTTTTTGATCACCAAAGCAATCTAAGATGAGGGAGAGCTTTTTATAATCCATGGAAAAGCAAATGTAAGCTCATTTACATGAAGAATCCAAGCTTTGGAGCTTCGTAGTTCTTTGCCAAAGCCAATCAAGAATGCAAGGAGGAAAAACAGAGGAATCTAACATGAAATTCAAGAGGACAGCAGCTGTAGGGAACATTTCAATCACTTCCTGAACTCCATTTTATACATACTATATATTGTTTCGAAGCTCGTAAAGTCAGGAGTCCAACACTTCAAACGGTGTGTGAATCGAAGTTGAAATGAAGAAGTTATGGCCATTGGAAGACAACCACGCAAAGTTGAGCGAAAATTTCGTAGCTGCGAAACCACCTGCAAGCACAAGTGTGCCACTTTGCAAGTTGAAATTCCATTTTCACAGCTGCGAACCAAGGTGCAAAATCATCTCCAAGCTGTGAACCAAGGTGTGAAATCATCTCCAAGTTGCAAAATCACAAATTCAACTTGCAAAATGGAGACTTTTAGCTTGCGAAAATTTCACAAGACATGCTCCAACTTGCGAAATCTGCCTGTGCAATCTCAGATATTTGCTACCGACTAAGTTAGATTTTTTCTCAAAATATTTTGTGTAAATTTCTATTTTCTCCTTGTAATCAGCTAAAGATATTATTGGGATATTTCTTAGAAAATATCTTCTATATATATCTTTGAACAATGTAAAGAAAATATATATGTAATCCAAGAGAGGAGGATCATAGGAAGAAAGATATCTACAGAGCACTTGCTCTGCTTTTCCTATATATATATTTTTTCTCGTTATTTTTATTTCTAGCAAAACAAACTCTGAGGATGTTTCCTCAGAGGATGAGTGGTTAGGCTTTTTGTCTCTTGGAGTGAAGAAAGCCAGGTAAGGTTCCGAATGCAAAATTTGAAGTTTTGTTGTTTCAGTTTTTAATGAAGAGAAAGTGTGATATGTTAATGGTTTCTATGTTTTTAGTTAACTTAAAACGCCTTAAAATCACTTGGGCCAACACTTGGTAAGGCAAGTGGACTCCGTCCATTGAGATCTGCTAGTTTATCTCTTGTGAGCCTCTAGGAGGTGGTTTAAAGGTAGGATTATCTAGAATAGCCAACACTTTGTAAGCTTTTGGACTCCCAGGAGACATCCATTAGTTATCTCTTGTGAGCTTTTGATGGGTAATCCAAGGTTAAGGATCACCTTGAATGGCCAATACCAGGTGAGAGGTATGAACCATTGCAAGATGATTCAGTGACAGGGATTTAATGTTTGAAACCATTAAGGGGAAGCATCTATACCACACCGGTTCGGGAAATAACTATATGTTAAATCCCCAATGCGAGGAAAAGATCCAAGTGACCAGAACTCCCTTTTTGTATAAGGAACCTGAACCTAGTGATCTGAAACTCCAAGAAACACTTTTCTTTGTAATTAAAATCAGTTACTATTTTTGGTTAGCTTAAAACCAACCTTTTCAAACATCTTTATGTTTTCTTTTAAAGCTAACCTTGAAATGAAAAAGCACCAATTCAGCTTTGAATTAATATCAGTTGTGAAGTGAAAACCCATCCCAGTGAACGATCTTAGAGCCACTATGCTATGCTAGCTAAGGCTATCCTAGTACATGGTGTAATAGGTTATAAATTTTGTTGATTACCCCCGTCTAAGGACCAAAAATCAAGGTACACCAGTTGGGCACAAATCAAATGGCGTCATTGCCGGGGACCATTGAGAGGACAAGAATCAACTGGTACACCAATTGGGAACGAATCATGTAGACTAGGGTAAAAGGATAAAAGAAATGAAAGGAAACTAGGCTAAAAAATCCCAAAGATATAATCCTCATACCCTTATGCATGAGATGCAATGAATAGAAAACATCATCAGTCTTGGACCTAGGGATGTCTTACATAAAACAATGATGGTAGAGGAATGAACATTTCAAACATCAAGAAGAGGAATACAAACAAGATGGGAATGCTAAATCCAAATCCGACATTGAGTGGGATGAGAAAAAGAAGAAAGAGATCAAATATGGAAAAATAAAGGGAAGTAATGAAATAAAGGAAATGGAAAGAAAAGAGAAAGAAATATGAGCATTGTTCAACCCACATAAAAGAATATATAGAAGTGATATCATAAATGAATGAAATAATGAATAAAGCAAAGATCCAAAGTTCCTAAGGAGGGGTCGCTCGCCTTTCTCATATAAGTCAAGTGGCTCACACTCTGACCGAGAAGTACATATCACAATAGAATCAAGTAAAAGGAGGATCCCAAGGAGTTCAAATATGAAGTCTCATCAGTACATGAACCCAATGAAGCAAATTCCCACATACATACATATGCTTGACAGAGACTAGTACGATAAACGTACAAACTGTTGGGATTGAGCCCTTAAAAACAAAACATGATGTAACAAAGTTAGACTCAACTATCCCTTTGCTATCCCTTTGGTGTATTAACATTGATTTGAGCATTCAACCCATGTCTCTTACATTGTACATGACTTGGATGCATTAGGAGTTGAACAGAAGATACAAGTTATGGGTTCCTTGTAAGTAGGTAAATTGTCCATAATTGGTTCATGGATTTGGGCAATCCAGTAGAGACTATAGCACACCACCTCTTAAATAGAGGGATAGTTTATCTTGGCTATTGGGATGGGTTTCCTATGGTTAGTGCACTAGTGTATGTGATGCACATTGGACAAGACCTATGATGAATCATAACACAAGGCTATCAATTGTCATGATTCACCAAGCTACTATACTGCATGGACTCTTGACCTTGAGAGGATATTGAATCTTTGCTAAAATCAACAGGAGGCTTTGACCTATGGGTGAGACCCTAAAGTGGTCATATATCCCTATGGATTGGGTCACTATTGATAGAGGCTGGTGGTAACAAGCTTTCTTGATAAAGGCACCATGATATCTCATTGGATTGAAATAATGTGTTCCCTTGGGTGATCCAAAGGACATGTGATCATGAAATATGTGGCCATAGTAGTTCTTTTAGTGGAATTTAGCATATACTTCTTGGAAATAAAGTATGTCATTTGATCACATGATAGTGGGATATGTAACTTAAGGATTTGAGTGGTAATCTTGATAGGTGGTAACACTACCTTGTTAGATTATGAACACCAGTTCATGGGAAGTCTGCATGCAATGGATAGTAGGTCACAGACCTAAGCACTTGGTGTCTCATTGTAATATACATAGGGTACTAGAGTGTAGTTGACTCTTTGTAGTGGGTTGTTAAGTGAATTTTAGAAGTTGGTTTTGAGCTCATATTCCTTGTTGGCACAACTTATGATAGTTGGATAGGTTTTTAGTTCACTTTTGTGCATAAGGGCATTTTGATAATTATGCAAGGTTGTAAAAGGATAAGTGAATGGTATCTCTAGATTGGGCTAATTGATTAATTAGGCCTTGTATGGTTAATTAATCAATTAGCAACCTTTTTAGGCTAGATTAAGTGACCTAAGCTCATAGTGGGCTTAAGTCACTTAAGCTTAATAGAAAGCTTATAAATACCCCTTTAGGGGATAGTTCCAAGTCTTGTTGTTCTCCCCTTCACTATGGAGAGAGAACCTTAGACTCCACCCTTGAAATCTCTACCATATCAATGCCCAGACACAAGAAAGACTCATTGGGTAGAAGATCATGGTGTTTACTAGATCCATTATGACTTTGGAGTTATCTAGATTAATTGGAATTGATTCGGGAATATCCAGATCAAAGGTATGTGGCTTTATTCTTTAGATCCATGTTTTCTATGTTATCCATATTGTTTTTAATACTTATTTATCCACTATGATACATTTAAAGAGCCTAGGATAGATTTGCATGCGCTATACATGATTCAGGGCATGGGAATGGAGTAATATAGGGTTTCCAACACAAATAATGTGCTACTTTTTATTTTTTATTTTTATGCTTACTCTAATCAATAACGAACAATCTCTAATGAACATGCATAACCAAATGGATAAACTCTCCCTTGTACTGATGTAACATGAATCCTTAATGACAAGATAACCTCTTAAACTAAGATCTCTGAATCACTACCCATGATATGAAATAGAGAGAAGAATATGTTAATCCTCTATGTAGTAATGTGTGGAAAACTACCACTCAAGGTAAAACAAAGATAGTGTAAAGTAGGCAATGATAAGGGAAAGGAAGAGTGGATGAACATAATAAGTGGTGATATGCAATGTAGGAAAAAGATGATGATGATGATGTAAAAGTGGAAATATCACTATGAAGAGTGAGGGATAAAATCCAAATATTTCTATCATGTCCAAAGCTCATGAGACCATGCAAGCACTATAAGGTCCCTAACCAAGTGTGTAAATGAAACGATGAAAAAAAATATTATGAGGCACATGTGAGGCTCAAAGGCTTAGTAATAGGTAATTCTATATGTATGGGATAATTGGGTAAATATGCTTATGAAACAATGATCTCCCATCTTTCAACCACAACCTTGAACATGATGCTTTCAAGCCATCACATGGACAATACTAAAGACTGACATCTATACAACATAATCATGTAAACCCTCTAAAATAATGTGAAAGTCCACTCCAAACACACCGTGTAACTTCTTTGCCTATCTCAACCATCGAATGGTCAACAATATCATCAAGCAATCAAATGACTCCCTCATAATAAACCACTCATTACCATACCATAAAACCAACCTATATAGCCATGTCAACTCTCTACAATCATGTGTAAGAACTCAATTTGGATACTTTATAACAACCTCTTTGCCCATCTCAACCATTAAATAGTCAACAACATCAAGGAACCAACCCACTCTCTTTTCACAAACCATCCATCATCATAATGAAAAACTCACCTCAAGTCCTATCATCTTAAACTCTACTTGATTAGATGGAAAGAAGAATGGAAAGGGTAGGCAATAATACTATACCAAGCTAGGATACATCAAGATGGAAAGGTCATGTATTGGTATCAAGGAGGGGTGTTATGTAAGACTCATAATAGTAGGCAAGTCAACAAGTCCAAAAGGTTAAGGCATGGATATAGATGTGTTGGGAACCCTGGACTACTCTATTCCCATGCCCTAGGTCATTGAGGTTCATGAGAATCTATCTTAGGCTCTCTAAATCTATCATAGTGGAAAACTAGGTATTCAAAAAACAATATTGATACCACAAAAAATATAGATCTAGAGAATAATGCCATATACCTTTGATTTGAATGTTCTTAGATTGATTCCAGACAGTGTGGAATACTCCAAAATCATAGTAGATCTTGTAAACACCATGATCTTCCAACCAATGACTTCTTAAGTCTAGGTACTAAGATGGTGGAGATCTCAAAGATGGAGACTAAGGATTCTCTCTTTGGACTATAAGAAGAAAATGAAAAAAAGTTAGAAACCCTAACCCCTAAAGGGATATTTATAAGCTTCCTACTAGACTTAAGTGACTTAAGTTAATTGCATTCCAGTACCCTATGTATATTATAACAAGACACCAAGTACTGGCGTCTGTAACCTACTATCCACTGTATACAATCTCCTCATGAATTAGTTGTCCGTAGTCTAATAAGGTGAAAGCTATCAGCCTTTCAAGACTACCTTTACAATCCCTAAGTTATAGATCAAATGACATACTCTAACTTACTAAGATCATATGTCAAATTTCAATAAAGGAATTATTATGGGCTTACAAATTTCATGATTGCATGTCCTTAGTATCACCTAAGAGGACACACTATCTCAAAGTCTATGAGATATCATTATGTCTCCATTAAGAATACCTATTGCTATCGGCTTCCGTCAATAGTGAGTTAATCCATAGGGAATATATGATTAGCTTATGATCTCACCCATAGGTCAAAGTTACTACTAACTTCTAAATAAGCTTAATATTCTCTCAAGGTTGAGAGACTACATAGTATAATGGCTCGGTGAAGTCATAACTACCTGATAACCTTATGTCATGACTCACTGTAGGTCTTATCCAATGTGTAACTATACATACTAGTGCACTCACCATGGGAACCTTATCCTAACGACCAAGACTAACTATTCCTCCCAATTAGGAGGTGATGCACTATAGCCTCAAATAGATTACCTAAGTGCATGAACTGACTGTGAATAAATCATATACTTGTGAGGAACCATGACTTGGATCTTTCTTAATGCACCTAAGTCATATATAATGAAAGAGATGTTAGACCAGAATGCTCATAGAGTATAATGCATGAAATAAGAATAGATAAAAGTGAACTTAGAATATCATTAAATGAATAATGTATTCCAAATCTATTACACCATGTCATGCTTTTAAGGGTTCTATCCTAATAATATGTATAAGATACTACTTAGATCATAACGTAGATGGGTCACAATCTCAAACTCCCTAGATTGATCCTTTGATCCTAGTTTGACAGGCTCAATATCATCCATGATGAGTCAGGCTTAAGTGATCACAACATGCAAGCGAATAAACATCTCATATCAAAAGTTTAACACACATCAACATGAGGGATATAAAAACACACCACATACCCATAAAAAGAGAAACATATGCTCATAATAAAAGAATACATATAAGGAAAAAAAAGACATATTACTAAATGAATCAATGAGTACATCATATGTAGAAAGTAAAGGATTGCACAAGATTCTTAACATGGACTATAGATTGAGACAATAGTTTAGATTAGACTTGAAAAAGACGAAAATGATGTTTCTAACCATGACCATAGATTGACAAATGCTTTGAACTGAACTATTGTAAAGTAATGTACCTATGTTAGCTAAACCAAAGTCTCAACCCAAAAGATCTCCAAATGCCATATGGTCATCAATACTGCCAACATCCACATTGATCTACTGAAAACTAGGAGAGGAAAGCTGCATGAGTAAAAAGAGTAGGGAGGGGATTGGTGGTCACACTGGTCTAGACAAGTTGACTGTCCTAGCATCACTCAAATCTGTATCACATTGTGAAGTGGAATGTAATGATCAGTATCATGTCCCTGAGTTTGATGGAATGCATAGTGCTCATGCAAATGAAAATGAGGAGGAATAGGTTGTCGTAAAGGATGCGAAACCATAAGGACAATCAAACCAGCATTTGAGAGCTTCTTAAAAGCTCAAACTATAGTCATACCCAATGGTTTATACTGACTTGTAGGTCTTAAACATATGGTCTAGGTAGTTGGGAAGTATTGGTTCTTGGATATGATGGTCATGGATGACTACCAGTTTGAGAAATGAAAGGTTGTTGCATATAGGCTAATTGATGTTAATATTGTGGATGAGGAAAGTGAGCTTTGATTGTAGAAGGCCTATGATATAAATAGTGATAGGCCTTTGATGCTGATAACTAATAGCGCTAACCTCTCTAGACCTCCCGGTGATCAAACAGGCTTCTTCCCTTTGTTGTCCAAGGAAGAAGTAGCATCTATTCATAAATTCTAGTAGTGCCCTCCTCCACACTGAAGATACTTGAACTAAACTCCTGAAATCCTAGAAATGAATACCTATAAGGTGTTTAGCAAACCTCAGCTAAAGGTTTTGAATAACCATGACAATTTGATCCTACTCATTAGGCTAATCTATAATACTAGCCACCTTTACCCTCCAACCATTGAAAATGAAGAAAAATCTCTTCCAACCTTTGTTTAGTAACCTCTAACTCTCGTTTGGAACATCAATATTAGAGTTGAAAGTTATATGTGTTAGAAATTCATGGGCTACATCCTTTTAAGTACGAAGTCTCAAAGGTCAACTGATGCAAACCGCCTATATACTGCTACACTAAGTGACATAGGGAAGAGTGTAACCAACTATGCATCATTTAGTCCATGTGCTCTCATGATGGTACTATAAAGCCTCAAATGAATCTTTAGGCAACCCACTCCATCGTAGTGCTCAATATCTAGCATGTAGAATTTGGTGAGTAAGCTAGTTGTCTGTATACCATCTCTATCATCCTTAGTTAAGCCCCTTTCCTATAATCTTATTGTCTCATCCTAGTCTCAAGTATCTTCACTCTAGCCTCTTACTCTACTAATCTAGTATCATCAATAGTAGGAACAATGGGAAGTGACATCGGGGTAGCAGTGGTGGAGTAATCTCATAATGGTCTAATAAGTGAAATGAAATACCATGTGAGACCCTAGGTGGAAGTACCTATGTTGTTTGGGATATATTAAGAACCATCTCAGCTACACCCATAGCAACTAGCTAATGATCCTAGTGAGAACTCTACTTAATCCAAATGTCTATTAATCCTTACCATGAACTCCTGAATGGAAGCAAGTGTAGAAGCCAACTCATCCAACATCTCAACTAGTCTGTTTAAACCCTAACAAGAATCTAATCTAACCAATTTGCCTTCAACCCTTCTCCAAGGCTGCGACTCCAAACTTAATTGACTCTTACCAAACAACTTCCTACAATGAAAATGATACAACAAGACGATGAGAGACATAAAAGAAGACACTAAAGATGACAATACAATATAAGACAAACATATGGTCCTAAGGTGACAATCCAAAATCTAAATGTATGACAGAAACTTTAGAGTCATAAAGGTATCCACTATTAGACGGCTACAAATGTGACTAAATAATTTTTATTAATAATCCAAAAAGAGGTTTAAAGAATAATACTATCATAAGATGGATACTTCATCTCAAGCATTACATCTTTAATTTAACTTTCAACTCGAGCTCTAATAAAGGAAAATGATAAGGTGATTATGACATATCTCTCGAAAAATAAGCGTACAAATATGAAAACTGTGCCTTTCACATTTATGCAAAAAAGATGATGAACTTCGAGTTGAAAATGGAATAAAGTACATTAAATGGAGGGTGAGGTATTGGGCCCATGATTGGTATAGAATACAAAAGGATGATCATGATCAATAAGCATATCCTAAAGAACTAAATAGGATGTAATAATAAACTAGAGATTTCCTAAACCAAGAAGGGAAAGTTGACTAATGCCCTAGGGAGAACATACACTAGACTCAAAGGATGAAAGAGAATATTACACAACGCACAAAGAGAGGTCCAACTAATACTCAAACTCACACTAATCTATTAGCATACCCAACAGGAGACTAAAAATTAGGAATATTGATCTAAACTATGACTAAAGAGGCCCTAAAGAATCTCAGATGCACCCACATGTAGGAAAGAAATTCCTAATAGAGGGATCAAAGCTCAACTACAAGGTCAAGGCAGCTCTAAAAGAAAAGGGTATGCTAACAAAGGGTCCTTAATAGAAATGATCATACCCTCTAGCGGTACGTAACCTCCTGTACGCCTTTGAAGAGATAGTGTGCTTCCATGCAAGGTGGTCATCACCTCCACAAACACACTACCTCACATCCTAAGGGTTTCCTAATGGTAAGGCTCTTATAGCTCTCAACACTTAGTGATGATCTAAAGTGCATAGTGAATGATATGGGAGCATTCGGAAAACCTATCAATCCAAAATAGAAAAGTGAACACACTAGTCACACAGGTATCCTAAAATCTAGCTCTCAGTTATACAAGTCTTCAAAATCGAACTTCAATCAACATCAATGTGAAACCTCCTTTATGCTCCCAAATATACATATAGGTCATCACTATACCTTATTTCGAATCACTAGCTTGGTTGGAGAACAAAAAAAGCAACAAGTCTCATATCAAATACGAGATCAAGTAAAACAAAGTCGACCGAGACTAGGGAATTAGAGATAAAGGGATAAATATGCATCCCACATAGACAAGCAAATACAATCAAGCAACAAAAGGGTAGTCATGCAACACAAAGTCATGCAAAGTAGGTGTATCATCCATATCTACACTCAAGCTAAGCAAGGATAAGACAAGGCATATAACCATACAACAAGATCAATCATCATACTAAGATAAGCACAATAAGCATAAAACAAGAAGATGCAACATGCTAAGATAGGAACGAGAATCAACCAATATAATCAATAGGTCAAGATCTCAAATGAATATAACAATTGAGCAAGCATCATAGATAATCATCATATCAAAGTTTTTAATGTGTTATCAACACTCAAGTATACAAAAGCGTAAAGTGGGGTATCCACTGATTGAATAACCAAACACCATATTTTCCTCAACTAGAGTTCAAACTTGAACCTTTATGATCCCCAATGGAGTGCCATTTTGTGAACCCATATTTTTCACATGCATCCCCACTCGATAGCAAGACTGCTTTTTAGTGAAAATTTGACTTTTGTAAAAAATTAGAGTTACCACTTATTTTTATTTATTTTTTTAAAAGGAAAATAAAGTAAGAAATAAAACCTTAAAAAATGACTCTTTATTTGAAAAAACATGTCTTTAAAAACTAAGTCTAAATCCAAGGGTCAGGTTACTTATTTGGAAGCTACCATAAGGTAGCATCCCTTTAAGCCTTAAATAAAGGTCTTTACTAATCAAGTTGAGGTAATTATGATAATTGATTTGTAAATTAGTAGATACCAAGAAACAAGAATAAGGTAAAGGTGATAGTAACAAAAGCCTAGTAAAATACTAGTCATACGAGACATGCATATCAAGTGAAATCAAGCATACAAGAAAAGAGAATGAACGTATCTTAATTGCAAGCCAAAGCGTTTCCATAAAACAATAAGGATAGTTCAATAAGCATAATATAACAAATGTCCTATAATACATATTTCCACTCAAATCAAGAATTGAATAAGTGACCAAGGAAGATGTAATCAAGCATAAGAATATATAAAAATAAAAAAAAACAAGGCATACATGTCAATGGAATTAAATAAATAAGGGATAAAGGAAGCAAACCTTAATAGCATATAAATTACTTTCATAAGATCAATAGTTTTAGCTTAATGAATGAAATAGTGAATGAAATATCATAGGCAATGTCTCATATCATATACAATCAAATCCAAAATAAAGAGCAAAGAAATGAAACAAGATGAAATAATACACAACAATCAGATTTAAGAATTCAACCTAGATTCATTCAAAATTTAATTCCAAATAACATGTCAAGAGAAGGATAGAAACATGTCAAGAGAAGGATAGAAACATGAAAAATAACTTAACTAGTACATATAATTTATCTACAATGTATGATAAAAGTCAAACCAACCTATAAAACACGCCTATTGAAGCTAAATTATCAATAAAAAACAAGACCTTTAGCAACATGGCAAAACAAGGGCATTCAAAAACTAAATACTAAAAAAAAATACCTAGAAGGACACTATATAGAATAATCAACATACGATTATAATAGAGAGACTTGCAAAATAAATCCTAAACAAATATCTAGAAAATTAATTTCATTGTGAAAAATATTGGACAACATTTCTTATGTCCAAATTATAACCCCAAAAGACCAAATTATTTAATTATATCTTGATAAATACCAAATTAATTCAAAATAGAGCAAATTTCAATGACATATCAAATTGAATTTATTTGACTAACTTAGAAGCATAATAAAATCAAATAAAAACTTTTACAATACATTCAATATGTCTATTTTACATGAATAATAACAACATGATAAAATTTCACAAATAGCATATTTAAATTAAGCCAATCAACCTCTACTATAGAACGGGGTTTATGCAACAAGTGCAAGAAAAAAAAATCTCCTACTTGAGGAATTCATTTTCAATGAACTAGGGTCCTAAAATTAACTTTGAGAAGTGTAGATTAAGGAAAAAAAATATAAAATTAAATTAAATAAATCAAGAAATAATTTAATTTTTTAGAATCAGTTCAAGTGTTTAGAATAGAGTTAAAATTGAACCTATGTAAAAATTGATTTAGATCTCTCAATTTTAAAAAGATTTTAAGCCCAAATTAATTTTTTTTGACAAGTTTAAGAAATCATGAACATCATATAATTAAAAAAATATTTTTAGAAAAAACCCTAGGTGCCTCATTTCCAATTTTTCATTTCAACTATCAATGAGTCAATCAAAGTGATAGTGGGCTTTCATAAATAATCAATTATCTTCAATAATCATCTAATCAATAGATACCAACAATCGGTATGGCCTATTGATCATTATTCTTTATTATCCAAAATACTAAGCCTTGTACGTAGCAACTCTGGCTAAGAAAAACTAAAGAAAGAGTCACTATGACTTTTATAGTACTCTAGGTATTATTACTACTCAAAAAGTGCTATTTTATAACTTGTAATGAACTCTTTTAAAAACTTTTGAGTAGTAGTTATTACCTTTTAACTCAATTGGCATGTTAAGGACCCTTGCAATCGTTTCTAATCAAATTGTGTTAAGTTTTGGTGTTTTTCACAACTTTTTTATCACCAAAGCAATCCAAGAATGAGGGAGATCTTTGTATAGTTCATGGCAAAGCAAGTTGAAGCTCAAATTCATGAAGAAACTAAGCTTTGGAGCTTCATAACCCTTTGCCAAAGCCAAATGAGGATGCAAGGAAGAAAATCATAGAAGAAATCAACCATCCAGCAATTTCGCAAGTTGTGAAATCCAACTTGTGAAATTTTTGCAACTTGCAAAATAGGAAGAGGAAAGGAATCGCTGCAGGACAAAGAGCTGATTAGTTGTAGGACAATTTCACAACTTGCGAAACCACAATTTCAACTTGCGAAATCTTCGCAAGTTGCGTTTGAACTTGCGAAATCCACCTGTAATCTGAGATATTTGCACACCAACTCCATTTGATATTTATTTTTAGATATTTGTGTGTAAATCCCTATTTTCTCCTTGTAACCCACCAATGACAAGTTTTCTTGGTTGGGAAGTTAGCAGGAGGGGTGAATAGCCTCTTTATATAATATCTATTGTAATTTTCTTTTAAGAGATCTCTCGGGGAGTTTTTCTCAGAGACGGAACTTTGTATAGGTTTTTTTCAGAAAGTAATACACAGAGCTCTGCTCTGCCTTACCTTCTCATTTTGTTTTCTCTTTTATTTTTATTTCTAGCAAATCAAACTCTGAGGATGTTTTCCCAGAGGATGAGTGGCTAGGCTTTTTTGTTTCTCGGAGTGAAGGAAGCTAGGTAAGGTTCCGGATACTTATGTTTTCTTTTAAAGCTAACATTGAAAAGAAAAAGCACCAATTCAGTTTTTGAACTAATATCAGTTGTAATTTGAAAACCTATCCCTATGGACAATCCTAGAGCCACTATGCTATGCTAGCTAATGCTACCCTAGTATATGGTGAAATAGGTTTATAAATTTTGTTGATTACTTCCGTCTGAGGACTGAAATCAAAGTACACCAGTTGATTGAACACCAATCAACAGGGCATACACTAGCTGAGCACGAATCGGTATCATTATCAGAGATTAGCTAATGGGATTTTTCAAACTAGGTCTAAAGGATTACTTTAATTAAATTATTTAAATTAAAAACATTTGAAAATCTATTTGAATAAAAATGAGTTTGCTAAATAAATCTAAATTAAAATGCATGATTATATTGATTTTTGATTCAAATGTTTAAGAATGGGGTTTCCACAATCCAACTTTAGGCTTAAGGCTTTAGGTGAAACAAGGGTATTTATTTGTATAAATCTAGTGATATTAAAAAAAAAAAGGCTAAATAAGATCAACCTAAATAACTTAGAGTTGCATCCATCTCCTTAGTGTAACATTAAATTTTATTTTGAATTATCTATTAGATGAATGAAATTGAGATCCTAGTTTAGGTCTAGGATTTGTAGGCCTTTACCAATTCATATGGGTTTTCCTTAGGGAAGATAACAATGGTTAAACCTTAGATAACTAAAGGTCAAGAATTACCAAGAATCCCTAGTATCATGGAATGGACAATTGTACTTCCCCTAATTCAAACCAATCTTGGAGGGCATCTCCATTCTCATTAATTATGCCTTTAACCAATCATTCATTCCACTATTAAATTCAATTTCCCATTGTTTCCTTACAAGCCTTAACCCTAGGTTTTCATGTTTCACCTTAAGATGGCTTTTTAGCCTCTTATAGGCATGTCCTCACATACATAAGCCATAAAAGAATAAGAAAGAATTATTCTTGATTTCAAAGAAATTAAAAACAATAATTTATTCAATAACAAAAGAAGAAGAAAACAAACTAAGAAAAACCTTCAAGGTCTTATCTCTCCTAACAATGCATCAGAAATTCTTGAAGTGTTGAGGCAAGTGAAGGTCAACATCCCATTGCTAGACATGGTCAAACAAGTGCCGACTTATGCAAAATTCCTTAAGGACTTGTGCCTATCAAAAAAGGATTAATGTGAATAAGAAAGCCTTCTTGACTGAGCAAGTAAGTGCCATCATATAGTGCAAGTCTCTAGTGAAGTACAAAGATCTGGGCTGCCCTACCATCTTAATGATGATTGGAGGGAAGTTATTAGAGAAAGCTTTGTTGGACTTGGGGGCAAGTGTGAATTTGCTACCATACTCTGTCTACAAGCAATTGGGACTTGGTGAATTGAAGCCAAAATCAATCATTCTATCTCTAGTAGATAGATCAGTGAAGATTCCAAGAGGGATGATTGACGATGTCTTAGTTCAAGTTGACAATTTCTACTATCCAGTGGATTTTGTTGTTCTTCCCAAGTGTCAAAGGAACTAATAATGTTCCTATCATACTAGGAAGACCATTCCTAGCTACATCAAATGCAATCATCAATTGTAGGAATGGACTCATGCAACTCACATTTGGCAACATGACAATGGAGCTCAATATCTTCTATATGTGCAAGAAGCCAACCAATCCGGAAGAAGAAGACGGTCCAGAAGAGGTGTGCATCATTGGCACTTTAGTGAAGGAGCATTGTAATCAGAAAATACAATAGGAGTTGAATGAAAGTCTTGGGGATCTTGATGAAGGGTTACCTGAACCCTCAGATTTGCTTGCTACTCTACCACCTTGGAGGAGGATAGAAGAAATTCTATCTTTGTTCAATGATGAGGAGACACAAGAAGCTATTAAAGAGGAGACCCCAAAGCTTATTCTGAAGCCACTACCCATGGAGTTAAAGTATGCATACCTAGAAGAGAATAAGAAGTGCCCTGTTGTTATATCTTCATCTTTTACCACTCCTCAAGAGAAGTGTTTACTTGAAGTTCTCAAGAGATGTAAGAAAGCAATAGGATAGCAAATATCCAACTTGAATGGTATTAGCCCTTTAGTTTGTACACATCATATATACATGGAAGAAGAAGCTAAGCCAGTTTGTCAACCTCAAAGAAGATTGAATCCTCATAAGCAAGAGGTGGTGCGAGCTGAGGTTCTTAAGCTACTTCAGGCTGATATTATCTACAATATATCATATAGCCCATGGGTGAGTCCTACTCAAGTAATGCCAAAGAAATCAAGGATCACAGTGGTGCAAAATGATAAGGGAGAAGAAGTTGCTACACGCCTCACTTCAGGTTGGAGGGTGTGTATTGATTATAGAAAATTGAATGTTGTGACAAGGAAGGATCATTTTCCATTGCCATTTATTGATCAAGTGTTGGAGAGAGTCTCAGGCCATCCTTTCTATTGTTTCTTGGACCGCTACTCCAGGTATTTTGAAATAGAAATTGATGTTGAAGACCAGGAGAAGACCACTTTCACATGTCCATTTGGAGCATATGCCTATAGAAGAATGCCTTTTGGTTTATGCAATGCACCTGTAGCATTCCAACGATGTATGTTAAGCATTTTCAGTGATATGGTGGAGCGTATTATGGAAGTTTTTATGAATGATATCACCATATATGGAAGCGCATTCGAGGAATGCATAGTCAACTTGGAAGCTGTTCTGAACTGATGCATTGAAAATGACTTAGTGCTTAATTGGGAGAAATGCCATTTTGTGGTACATCAAGGAATTGTCCTTGGCCACATCATCTCCAAGAAAGGCATTGAAGTTGATAAAGTAAAAGTGGAACTTATGGTCAAATTGCCATCCCCAACAACCGTAAAAGGAGTAAGGCAATTCCTTGGCTATGTTGGGTTCTACAGGAGGTTTGTTAAAGATTTCTCTAAACTTTCAAAGCCTCTTTGTGAACGATTGGTGAAGGATGCTAAATTTGTATGGGATGAGACATGTCAAAAGAGTTTTGAGCAACTGAAGCAGTTCTTGACAACCGTTCCAATAGTGAGGGCTCCTAACTAGAAACTACCTTTTGAAGTGATGTGGGATGTCAGTGACTTTGCTATAGGAGTTGTTCTTGGTCAAAGAGAAGATGGAAAGCCCTATGTGATCTACTATGCAAGAAAAACCTTGAACGAAGGGCAAAAAAACTACACAACCACAGAAAAAGAATTGTTGGCTGTAGTTTTTGCCTTGGACAAATTTTGTGCTTATCTGGTAGGGTCTTTCATTGTGGTTTTCACTGACCACTCAGCTTTGAAGTACTTATTGACAAGAGTTCAATCTATTAATAATGATAGATGGATTCTCTTACTACAAGAGTTCAATCTCTAAATCAAAGACAAGAAAGGAGTAGAAAATGTGGTAACTGACCACCTTTCAAGGCTGGCTATAACGCATAATTCCCATGGTTTACCTATTAATAATGATTTTCCAGAGAAGTCACTCATGTTGTTTGAAGATGCTTCTTGGTATGCTCATATTGCTAACTATCTAGTTATTGGTGAAGTTCCAAGTGAGTGGAAAGCACAAGATAGGAAACACTTCTTTGCAAAAATTCATGCCTACTATTGGGAAGAACCTTTTCTTTTCAAGTATTGTTCAGATCAAATAATAAGAAAGTGTGTCCCTGAACTACAACAATAGGGGATCCTCAGTCATTGCCATGAAAGTGCATGTGGAGGCCACTTTGCCTCTCAGAAAACAACCATTAAGGTGTTGCAATCAAGTTTCAGTTAGCCCTCACTTTTTAAAAATGCTCACACCATGTATAGAAGCTGTGATAGATGCCAAAGGCTTGGGAAGTTAACACGTAGGAACCAAATGCCTATGAACCCCATTTTAATAGTTGATCTTTTCGATGTTTGGAGCATTGACTTCATGGGACCTTTTCCTATGTCTTTTGTTAACTCTTACATTTTGGTGGGGGTAGACTATGTTTCTAAATGGGTTGAGGCAATCCCGTGTAAACACAATGACCATAGAGTTGTTCTCAAGTTTCTCAAAGAGAACATCTTCTCAAGATTTGGGGTGCCCAAGGCCATAATCAGTGATGGAGGTAATCATTTTTGCAACAAGCCTTTTGAAACTCTCTTAGCCAAGTATGGGGTGAAGCACAAGGCAGCTACACCTTACCACCCTCAGACTTTTGGGCAAGTTGAGTTAGTAAACAGGGAAATCAAGAATATATTGATGAAGGTGGTGAACACGAGCAGAAGAGATTGGTCTGTTAAGCTCCATGATTCACTATGGGTATATAGAACAAATTATAAGACTATTCTTGGCATGTCTCCTTATCGCCTAGTCTATGGAAAAGCATGCCATCTCCCTATGGAAGTTGAATACAAGGCTTGGTGGTGTATACCCTCAATTTTGTCCCTTGACACTTGCATTTATCCTATGAGTGTCACATGCACCCATGTTTTCATATGGCACCACTAGGGCCTCCTTTTAGGCTTAGCCGATTTTTTTGAGCCTTGTTTAGGTTCAAATGTGGTTCATTGTGGTGCGAGTATGGTTCATTTTGGAGTGCCATCGTGGCCATTTTTCCTAGTTGTTGGCATCATGCCATCGGAAGGAAGTGGGGTGATTACTACTCAAAAAGTGCTATTTGATAGCTTGTAATTAACTCTTTTAAACACTTTTGAGTAGTAGTTATTACCTTTTAACCCAATTAACATATTAAGGACCTTTGCAATTATTTCTAATCACTTTGTGTAAGTTTTGGTGTTTTTGTTAGTAATTTGATCACCAAAGCAATCCGCGATTGAGGAGAGTTCTTTGAAATCCATGGCAAAAGATGTCCGAGCAGGGCGTCCGGACACACCATCGGAGGGCAGCGGAACGTGGGCTGTGGCAGGCTGTCGGAATGACGTAGCAAGGCTTGCTCACTTTAGTCAATGATCTGGACAACATATCCGAGTAGGATATGTTATCATCCGGGGTATGATGTTCGCGAGTGCCATGTGTTTCTCCCTGAGGGAGTCCGGATAGGGGAGCGCGCCATGTGTCCTCTTGGGGAATCCGGATGGAGTTGCTCCGGACAGCGATGCGCACTCCGTGTCATCAGGGGGAGGGTCCCTACACCTTGCACATGTAGACGGTCCCCTTTGCGGCGCGCGACATAGCTCATTCCACCCGAGGAAGAATTCTGTCCGACCGACGTTTCACCTTCTCTGGATATTTCACATCTGGCGGCTGACGCCAGATGGGAGAGGAGGGTGTTTCAACTTCCCCGGTCAGACATGTCCGGATCATCTGATAGCGCTTACCCGGTCAGACATGCACAGCTGCAGTGTTCTCCTGAAGCTTCCCGACCGACATTTTGAGATATTTTTCTTTAGATATTTGATGTCTAAATCCCCAAACTCTCCTTGTAACCCACCTATCATAGGATTCCTTAGTCTTTAAGTAAGAACAAAGGGTGAATAACCCCTTATATATAGTTGTAATTTTCTTTAAAAAGAAAAAAAGGGAGAGCTTGTTTTGAGACGCATCATTTGTACAGTTTTGCAAGGAAGTAAAATACAGAGCCTTTGCTCTACCTTACCTACTTGTTTTGATTGTTTATATTCATTTAATTTTTCTTACTAGCCAAACAAGCTCTAAGGAAGTTTCCTCAAAGAATGAGTGGCTAGACTTTTAGTTCCTTGGAGCTAAGGTTGCCGGGAAAGGTTCCAAGTGCAGGAATTGGTAGCTTTGTGGTTTCAGCCATTAATGAAGAGAAAGTGTGATCCTTTAATGATTTCTATGTTTTTAGTTAACTTAAAACACCTTCAATTCACTTGAACCAACACTTGGTAAGGCAAGTGATCTCCGTCCATGGAGATGCACTAGTTTACCCCTTGTGAGTTTTTGGGAAGTGACTTGAAGGTAGGATTTTCTAGAATTGCCAACACTTGGTAAGCTTTTGGACTCCAAGGAGACATCCATTAGTTATCTCTTGCGAGCTTGAGAAGGGAAGTCCAAAGTTAAAGATCACCTTGAGTGGCAAATGCTAGGTGAGAGGCACGAGCCATTGCAAGTTGCATCAGTGAGAGGGAATTAGAGCTGAAATCCATTTAAAGGATACATCTGTACAGCACCGGTTAGAGAATTGACTATATGTTAATTCTCTAATGCGAGGAAATGAACCAAATGACCAAAGCTCTGTTTTTGCATGAGGAACCTCCCCTGTGAACCGAAACCTCCAAGGAATGTTTTTCTTCATAATTAATTTCCATTACTTTCTTTTTAGTTAGCTTGAAACAAAACCTCGTTTAACCAAAGTTTGTGTTTTATTTCTTAAGCTAACCTTGAAATGAAAAAACACCAATTTAACTCTGAATTGGTATCAGTTGTGAGTTGAAAACCCTTCCCAGAGAACGATCCTAGAGCCACTATGCTATATTAGCTAAAGCTATCCTAATGCATGGTGATATAGGTTATAAATTTTGTTGATTATTCTCTCAATCAAAGAGCGCCAGCTGGACATGAATTAGCTGAGACACCAATTGGGAACGAATCATGGGGCTATCCCGAAGTTTTAGCTCAGTTGGAGTTTATTGGAGTGTGTCTGAGCTCGGAGCACTTGGGCCTGTTTTGGCCATATCTCCCTCATCCGAACTTGGAATTGTGCACCATTTTTTTTTCATGGACTCCTTGTTCTTCAGGGAAAATTCTTGCAAAATTTCATAATTTTTCTCAACTGGCTCAACCGGTCCCCAAAGTTTCAGTTTAGGCAGAACGCATGGGCGCAAGTCCGAATTCGGAGCACTTGGGCTTGTTTTGGCCATATCTCCCTCATCTGACCTTGGAATTGTGCAGCATTTTTTTTATGGACTCCTTATTCTTCAGGGAAAATTATATCAAATTTTCATAATTTTTATCAACCGACTCGACTGGTCCCCAAAGTTTCAGTTTAGGTAGAATGCATAGGAGCAAGTCCGAATTCGGAGCACTTGGGCTTGTTTTAGCCATATCTCCTTCATACGACCTCAAAATTGTGCACCATTTTTTTTTCATGGAATCCTTATTCTTCAGGGAAAATTATATCAAAATTTCATGATTTTTATCAACCGGCTCGACCGGTCCCCAAAGTTTCAGTTTAGACAGAATGCATGGGAGCAAGTCCGAATTCGGAGCACTCGGTCTTGTTTTGGACATATCTCCCTCATCCGACCTCGGAATCGTGCACCATTTTTTTTCATGGACTCCTTATTCTTCAGGGAACCTTCTTTCAAAATTTCATAATTTTTCTCAACCGGTTCAACCAGTTGGCGTCTGGTTTAGCCGGTTCATCGAGCTAGCTTGTATGGAGCACTGGTTTTGATGATTTTGAAGCCCAATTCCTACATGGCTTGGGCCCATAAGCTCTAGATCGGTATTGGGCTATATTATGGGTCCATTTTGGGCCTTGGTTTGGGTTCCTTAAAGCCCACCATGAATCCATATGGATCCCTGGTGGTGAAGCAAGCTGAAAACTTAAAGGAGTCAGCTTGCATGGAGAATTGGTGAGGAGAGTTATTGGGGAGTGTGGTTTTGAGGTTGAAGGGCTGTTTTCCAGAGCTGAATGCATGGGAAAATGAATGAAAGCTGGAGAAACAAAGGGGTCTGATATAAAAGCCAAAAAAAGGGAAGAAGAGGTGAGACTTCTCTCTGGATTCTAGGAGGAAACTTTGTCAAAAAGATGAAAGCCAAAGGAGAAGAGGGTGAGAGCTTAAAAAAGAGAGAGAGAGAGTGGGGGAAGAGTTTTGGACCTAAGAAAGTTCTATGTGTTGGGAGAGAAAGGAAAAGAAAGAAGAAAGGAAAAAAATAGAAAAAAGAAATAGAGGAAAGAGTGAAGGAGACGGAGGTTTTGAGAGATTTTATGGTTGTAAAGGGAGTGGTTTCTTGTTCGTGCTGTTGAAGGGGAAGGCCTTGATTTCTGGAAGCAGAACTTGGACATTTGCTACCCCAGTGATTTCATTTCTACCTCGGCATCTTCAACGCATGCATAGGTAACTCTTTGATCCTACTTTTTGCTATTTTATATTCTCATTCTTTCTGAGGTTTGTTGCAATAATCTGTTTAGACAAGAAAATGAGGGCCTTTTCTGATTAGTCTTTGGGTCAAGTTTGTAAGTTGTTTGAGACTATGCATGTCTGATTCAACTGAGAGTGAGTCTGTTATTTTTTTAGCATTCGAAATGGTCATTGGAGGTATATGAAAGATAAGGCTGGGATCCTTGCATTTTCGTTATTGCATGCCTAAGCTCCCATGTATGGTGTGATTTGTTTTGTGAACAAAGCAAGTATTTCTATCATTAGAAACCAGTTTTGATTTGCTTTGAGTAAGCAAAGGTCTCTGGTGCTCGGATTCAGGTTTGGAATGAGGGTTCCTTAGCCCTTAATTTAGGTTTGTTTTGCTTCCTTCATAAGGCCTTTGTGGTTCCCCTTGTCATTGCATCTAGAGGACCTTTAGGGTTTTAATACCCATTTGTGGGTAAGGTTCTGGGTTTTAGAATTAAACTGATCTCTTATATGATTTGGTTGCTACTGGAGATCCTCTGTTTTTTCCTTTATTTCTTTTTTATGCTATTATTTTCTTCTACTGTTACTTGTGTGTGGTTTTCTTGGCTAATTGATCATTGATTGGGTTTGAAAGGCTGTCCAAGTTTAGTTCTTTTTATATTTGCCCCTGAGGCCTTGACCTTAGTAGTTTGCAAATAAAAATGGGGCATTGGTTGACTATTTGATGCATTCGTTTATTTTAAGCCTGAATGTGGAAAGAGAATTAATAGTCCTAATGGCTTATAAGGCAATTGTTTAAAGCTTTGGTCATATCTGATTGCTTATGAAGGCAAAGCTTTTGTGCTCATTAAATGGCATTCTTTGGGATCTTGGTTGCATGTATGTTTGGGGTAAGGACTCCATTGTTTGGTTGCATAGTGAGGATGGAATTTGCATTCTGCTTGTGGCATTCAAGTAAGGTCCTTGTTGCGTTATTGGCTTCAGGTTTGGAAGTGCAATCAATTTTTATTTTTTTGGGTTGCCATTGGGCTTTCATGCTAGGTTCCAAAATACCAAAAAGGGGCTTGCACCTTTAGTTTAGGGAACCATTCCCTTTAGTTTTGATTTGAGAAAAAGTCTCTTTGGACTATTTTGTTTGGAATTTGGGGTAGACCATTTTGGTTTTTCAATTAGGATTAGAGGTTATGGCATATTGGCTGAGCCACTGTGCTCATCATTCAGCCATTGGGGCCTCGTTGGTCCTAGATTTGGCAAGGAAGGGGACATGGTGTTCATTTCCTTTGATTGTAGGAAATATGGTTAATTTATTTGGGAAGTAGGCCCTTTCATTCGTGGCCTTGTCCTTTTAGGCATGCATGCTAAAGTCTTATGGAAAAATTGCATCTACTAAAGCATTGGCTTAGTGGCAAATTTTAAAGAAAACAATGCAATTTGGGTGGCTCGGATTTGGCCTTTTATGGAACACATTGCATTGTTTCGGCCGATTCTCCCTCATCCAGGTCGGAATTGAGTGCCGTTTTTATTGTTGGATTCCTTATTCTCTAAGGAATATTATGGTAAAGTTTCAAATCTTTTCTCAATCAGATGGACTAGTTGGGAAACGGTTCAACAGATGGCTTGGTGGCAGCCCTGTTTTATAAATGCTTTTCATTGTTTCAGCCTGTTCTCCCTCATCCAGGCTCGGAATTGAGTTTCGTTTATTTTTTTAGATTCCTTATTCTCTGAGAAATATTCTAGTAAAGTTTTAGATTTTTTCTCAATTGGTTGTGCCAGTTGGGAACTGGTTCAACCGGTTCTACTAGGTAGTTCCAGTTTCAGCGTGTTTTGACCCCCATTTTTGTTATGGTTTGGGCACTTAGGCTCCAAGGCACTTGTAGGCCACCTTTAGGGTCTGAATCCAGATTTGGTTTGAATTAATGTGGGCCCACGTATGAGTTAAGGGTATTATTGGCTAGGAAGGTCGGGGGGTTTATTGTGAATGTTTGGCTTGGGCACATTTTAATGTTTGTTTAAAAAATGCTTGTCATGTGTTGACTAAGCCCTCATTGCAGTGCTTGGCTAGGGACCCAAGGTACTCACTTTGACCCATGGTTTGAGCTCATTTGTGGGCCTTGGTATTTAGTGATTGATGTTTTGACATGTGATTGCCATGCATGCTTGTTGAGTATTTATTCTTATTGACTGATCTTTTCTGCAGCGCATGGCTAGGGACCTCAAGTACACCATTTATTGATTTATTGAGTACCTATGCATGCTAGATATCAAGTAGGTTTGTGTGATTCGTTTTGTCTATGATTAGCCTAAGAGGCTATTTGATCCTTGACCCATAGACTCCCACATGCCCAATTCAATAGTAGAGACCGAGTTCTAGGCCTAGAGGGATGCTACCTCACATGAGGTACCTTCCCGATAGGTAACCTGATCCCCGGACCCAGACTCAAGTTTCGTAGACCGCTTTTTCCATTCTGTAGTCATCAGGGGTTTTTGTTGTTACTTAATTTTTCCCCTTTAAAAAATAAAAATAAGAAGTAAGTGGCAACTCCAAACAAAACTGTTCCTCATCGGGGACGAATTTTTCAAAACTCAAAAACCACATTTCCATTCCATTCCACACTACTTTTTTTTTAAAAAAAAGATAGCGAATCGCGCCATCCAAGTGGATCGGGTGAGGGTCCACAGGTGGGCAATTAAGAAGGTAAACATGGACTTGAACAGAGCCGAGATGAAGAGGTGCTTAGACCTTAATGAGATGGAGGAATTGAGAAATGATGCCTACATCAATTCCAAAATTGCAAAATAGAGGATGAAGAGGTGACATGATCAGTTAATCTCCAACAAAGAATTTCAAAATGGACAAAGAGTCTTACTCTATGACTTTAGGCTCCACATCTTTCTAGGAAAGCTAAAATCAAGGTGGATAGGCCCTTTCATTATTCACTAAGTGCATTTCAATGGAGTAATGGAACTACTCAATTCCAACAACACAAACACTTTCAAAGTCAATGGCCACCGTCTCAAGCCATTCATGGAGCCTTTCAATCAAGACAAGGGGGAGTTAGTCTCCTTAAGCCACAACAATCTTAACCAAAAAGGGGTAGATGGACTTAGTCTTTCTGGAGACTAACCAAAGTCCATGTTTTTTGTTTCAATTTTGTTGATTTAAAAGCTTTATTATTTGTTTTAATTTTAATTCTAGCTTTAATTTATTTTATTTTGATCTAACTTAGACTTTTTGGATGATCAAAATCAGGAGGAACTTCAAAGGAATTGGAGGAAAGCCTTAAAGAACCAAAGAAGGAGAAAAAGTCTAAAAAATATAGCAATATTTCAACTTTCGAAAATTTCACAAGTTGTGAAATTTCAACTTGCGAAAATGGGGGTCAACTTGCGAAATTCTCAAAGCTCAAATTCGCAAGTCCACTATTCAACTTGCAAAAATTTTCGTAGCTTACGAAAGCATCTCTAGGCACACATGTGCCATTTCGCAAGTTCACTTTCCATTTTCGCAGCCTACAAATCAATTTTTGAATCAAGTTGCGAAATGGGGCAACTTGTGAATCAACTTGTGAATTCCAGGAAACTTGCGAAAATGCCAGCCATTGTTTAAATCCATATTTAAACCCCTAATTTCTTCCATTTTCATTTTGCACAACCATTCCAAGTTATGAAAAAAACCTATCAAATTCCGAAGCCCCAAATTCCAAAGCATCTCCTCCATTGGAAGTCCTGAGGTTGTGTGTCAGAAGAGGAAGCATCTCTGTGCACCTAATACACACCCTATGGAATACAAGCCAAGTAATTCCTCTCCATTTCAGCCATGGCCAAGACAAGAGGAGCCTATGCCGCGTCTCCATCAACTCGTAATCCAAGGCCAAGAGCTTCACCTGCGTGGGATTCCACATCTGAGGCCCCATAGGCCCTTGCCATTCCACTTTTTGAGGGTGGAGTGCCATCTAACCCTCCTCAGCGTAAGTATGAGATAAGGAGACCACCCACTACACCTGGGGTAAGCACTTCGCACCGCAAGAGATTAGTTTGTCGCCCTTCTGTAAAGAAAGCCAAAGTTTCAGGCCCAAGAGAGTCATCTACACCTCCACAGCCTCAGCTGTCTGCTACAGAGTCTCAGATTCCTTCTAAGATGACTCCAGAAGCAATTATCAGGTGACCTATGGTTACACAGCCACCTATTGAGGGAAATTTGGATTATAGAGCCAGGCCATTTCACTCCGAGCTATGTTTTGATATGGAGACTTTTAGACAGCAACCGGAGCTTAGAGATTCATTCTGCCTACTGCAGAGATACCATTTGGAGCACCTGATCACTCCTAGGGACTTCTTCTATCCCAGAGTAGCACTAGATTTCTATCAGTTTATGACTACTCGTCGCATCCGGAATCCTAATGTCATCCACTTTACTAATGATGGATGCCATGGTATACTTGGAGCTAGACACATTGCAGAGGCCCTGCATATTCCATATGAGCTTGTGAGTCTAGCAGATTTCAGAGAGTGGTCCCATTTTTCTCAGAGAGACATGGTTTGCATATTGTCCAGGGGGACCTTTACACACTCATTTCTTATCAGGAAGAAGCTTCCACCTAGGATGCTCCTTGTAGATGTGGTGTTGCGCTCCAACATATTTCCACTTTAGCATATGGTGGAGAGGAGATGAGCTATATTGGGGGCTTTACTCTGGCTATCAGAGGGTTTCTACTTTGGCTCTCATCATTTGATTATGACCTCTCTTCTCCACTTTGAAGAGAAGGTCCACAAGAAAAAGCTTTAGAGAGCATATATATGCCTCATGAGAGCATATTCCATCTGAGGAGGCTACTCCAGCAGAGTAGACTATGCCTCATGAAAAGACTACTATAGCAGAGGTCGAGACTCCTATCCAAAGCACTCAAGAGACCATAGTAGAGCCATTGTCTCCACATGATCCTCCTACCACTACCTGATCATCTATTTACTTTTTGTATTTACTTATTAGAGTAGAATTGTTAATCCCATGTTTTTTATGTTTTATATATTGGGATTGGATGTATTACTTGTGCATATTTCATATTGTACTTTCTTAAAGTAATACATATCCATCATTTTTTAGTATACTTGGCATATTTTTATAAATTTCCCCTACTCATTATTTTTTTTGTTGTTTTTTGAATCATGTGGTTTCTCCTATACAATTCAGACTCTATTCCACTCAGGAGGTACCACTTCCTCTCTTTATTTTCAATTGCTCTTCAAACATTGAGGGCAATGTTCAGAATGGTTGGGGGGAGTTGAGGAAGGAAGTATTGTTTATAATGCTAGGTTATAAATGGTAATTTAGTTACTTTTTGTTTAAATTTAAAATTTTAAAAAAAAATTGAATACTCTTCATGGTTATCAAGGAAAAATTCTCAAAATGAAATGGGAAAATTTGAATTTGTGTCTTTTAACTTGACTTAGAGTTTGTATTATGCTTATTAAAGTTGATGAATTGTTGAAACTTCTATTGAATTCAACCTTATTTCTTCCACTTTAAGCTTACCACACATTGTGCACACTAGGTTCCGATTATAAGATGAAAAACTATTTCACCCCTTGACTTAGGAAATTTTAGACTTGGTACCTTTGACCTCATTTTAATAGTGTTGGGACACCTTAGAAAAGGCCAATGAGCCTTAAAAAAAATGTTTTACTTGCCTTGAAACCCACACAAGGTCTGAGGGGTATATGATGAAAATCTTTAAAACCTAGTGCCCTAAGCCTTCATTGGTTAGGAGTTACCGACCTCAATGCTCGTTACAAGGATGAATAGGTGGAGTTTTAACATACTGTAGGTGCTTGGGTATTGAATTCCAATCTCAAAAGTCCGAGGTAAAATCCGAGGAGTTAGTGGTCAAAAGATCCTTGAAGCTTGATGCCCTAAACCTTAATTGGTTGGGAGTCATCGATGGACCCCCGTTACATGGACAATTTAGAAAAGAATACCTTTAAGCTTTGTACTCCTACAAGAAAAAAAAATGGAAAATAAATGAGGTGCGTTCTTAGCCTATTGGAGGTTGTCAATTTGCTAAGATTTGAAAAAAAGCTAGGTTGGGGGGAGAGATTAGTTCAGCATACTATATTCGGAAACTAATAAGTAACACTTAGATTTTTGTGGAAGAGTAAGGATTAAGCCTTTGGGAGTGGAGATTCTTTTAAAGCTTAAATTTGCATAATGCCTTCTCTTTATGAATTGTGATTAGGCAAGTTATTTGATAACTCTTGTTGAAGTTTGAGTTTTATATCTTTAATGTTCCATGTGAGAGTATGATCATCATGCCACTTGAAATTTTTTGGAGTGATCATCATGATGTTGTAAATTATAGTACTGTTTATTTTTATTTTTCTCTCCTTTATTGCTAAGGGACTAGCAATATGTCGGTTGGGGGGTGATTAATACTCAAAAAGTGCTATTTGATAGCTTGTAATTAACTCTTTTAAACACTTTTGAGTAGTAGTTATTACTTTTTAACTCAATTGGCATGTTAAGGACCCTTACAATTGTTTCTAATCAAATTATGTTAAGTTTTGGTGTTTTTCATAGCTTTTTTATCACCAAAGCAATTCAAGAATGAGGGAGATCTTTGTATAGTTCATGGCAAAGCAAGTTGAAGCTCAAATTCATGAAGAAACTAAGCTTTGGAGCTTTATAACCCTTTGCCAAAGCCAAATGAGGATGTAAGGAAGAAAATCACAGAAGAAATCAACCATCCAGCAATTTCGCAAGTTGTGGAATCCAACTTGTGAAATTTTTGCAACTTGCAAAATAGGAAGAGGAAAGGAATCGTTATAGGACAGAGAGCTGATTAGTTGTAGGATAATTTCGCAACTTGCGAAACCACAATTTCAAATTGTGAAATGGACAATTTCAACTTGCGAAATTTTCGCAACTTGCGTTTGAACTTGTGAAATCCACCTGTAATCTGAGATATTTGCGCACAGACTCCATTTGATATTTATCTTTAGATATTTGTGTGTAAATCCCTATTTTCTCCTTGTAACCCACCAATGACAAGTTTTCTTGGTTGGGAAGTTAGCAGGAGGGGTGAATAGCCTCTCTATATAATATCTATTATAATTTTCTTTTCAGAGATCTCTCGAGGAGTTTTTTTCGGAGACGGAACTTTGTATAGTTTTTTTTCAAAAAGTAGTACATAGAGCTCTGCTCTGCCTTACCTTTTCATTTTGTTTTCTCTTTTATTTTTATTTCTAGCAAATCAAACTCTGAGGATGTTTTCCCAAAGGATGAGTGGCTAGGCTTTTTTGTTTCTCGGAGTGAAGGAAGCTAGGTAAGGTTCCAAATACAAAAATGGAAGTTTCGTTGTTTCAGTTTTTAATGAAGAGAAAGTGTGACCCATTAATGGGTTTTATCTTTTTAGTTAACTTAAAATCCCTTAAAATCACCTGGGCCAACACTTGGTAAGGCAAGTGGACTCTGTCCATTGAGATCTGCTAATTTATCTCTTGCGAGCCTTTGGGAGGTGGTTTAAAGGTAGGATTATCTAGAATAGCCAACACTTGGTAAGCTTTTGGACTCCTATGAGACATCCATTAGTTATCTCTTGCGAGCTTTTGACAGGTAATCCAAGGTTAAGGATCACCTTGAATGGTACCAGGTGAGAGGTATGAAGCATTGCAAAATGATTTAGTGACAGGGATTTACTGTTTGAAACCATTAAGGGGAAGCATCTGTCCCACACCGGTTCGGAAAATAACTATATGTTAAATCCCCAATGCGAGGAAAAGATCTAAGTGACTGAAATTTCCCTTTTTATATAAGGAACCTGAGCTTAGTGATCTAAAACTCCAAGAAGCACTTTTCTTTGTAAGTAATTTCAGTTACTTTATTTTTGGTTTCACTTAAAACCAATCTTTTCACACATACTTATGTTTTCTTTTAAAGCTAGCCTTGAAAAGAAAAAACACCAATTCAATTTTTGAACTAATATCAGTTGTAATTTGAAAACCTATCCCTGTGGACGATCCTAGAGCCACTATGCTATGCTAGCTAATGCTACCCTAGTATATGGTGAAATAGGTTTATAAATTTTGTTGATTACTCCCGTCTAAGGATTGAAATCAAAGTACACTAGTTGATTGAACACCAATAAACAGGGCATACACCAGCTGGGCACGAATCATTATCATTATCAGAGATTGGCCAACGAGATTTTTCAAACTAGGTTTAAAGGATTACTGTAATTAAATTCTTTAAATTAAAAACATTTGAAAATTTATTTGAATAAAAATGAGTTTGCTAAATAAATCTAAATTAAAATGCATGATTATATTGATTTTTGATTCAAATGTTTAAGAATGGGGTTTCCATAATCCAACTTCAGGCTTAGGGCTTTAGGCGAAACAAGGGTATTTATTTGTATAAATCTAGTGATATTTAAAAAAAAGGCTAAATGAGATCAACCTATATAAATTAGAGTTGCATCCATCTCCTTAGTGTAACATTAAATTTTATTTTGAATTATCTATTAGATGAATGAAATTGAGATCCTGGTTTAAGTCTAGGATTTGTAGGCCTTTACCAATTTGTATGGATTTTTCTTAGGGAAGATAACAATGGTTAAACCTTAGATAACTAAAGGTCAAGAATTACCAAGAATCCCTAGTATCATGGAATGGACAATTGTACTTCCCCTAATTCAAACCAATCTTGGAGGGCATCTCCATTCTCATTAATTATGCAGTTGACCAATCATTCATTCCATTATTAAATTCAATTTCCCATTGTTTCCTTGTAAGCCTTAACCCTAGGTTTTCATGTTTCACCTTAAGATGGCTTTTTAGCCTCTTATAGGGATGTCCTCACATACATAAGCCAAAAAAGAATAAGAAAGAATTATTCTTGATTTCAAAGAAATTAAAAACAATAATTTATTCAATAACAAAAGAAGAAGAAAACAAACTAAGAAAAACCTTCAAGGTCTTATCTCTCCTAATAATCATCAAGTCATCTCCAATCCCCTAAAAAAATCAAGAATTACCCAGAAAACCTAAAAATTGGTGTTTTATAGTTTTCACAAAAAACCTAACACATGGTAGTTCCCACTGGCCACTTATGTTACAAATAATTACCTAAAAATGATTTTTAAAAAATAAAATCATGATTTCTAGTCTTGTGGGTTCCACGTAGGGTGGATAAAGTGTCTAGGATGTAATTCCCAAGGTGGAGGAGGTGCAACATCAAAGTGTCAATTTGTAATTTCAAAATTTCGGTTATTTCAAAATGGATTTCAAAATCATAAGTTTAATTTAGATATCATTTTGAAATGGTCCTTCAACTCCATGTAGTTGTCTTCAAATGGTCATAACTTCTTCGTTTTAGCTCCAATTTATACACCATTTAAAGAGTTGGACTCCTAGTTTCTTGAGCATCGAAATGATATATAGCTTGCCCAAAGACTTTGGGAAATGCTCTAGATTTTAGCTCAAATTCAAAGTAAGTATTGTTATTAGATTTTGAGTTCCAAATTTTCATGTGCACTTGATTGCATTTGCTTCAAACCTCCTTCATATGGTTGTTTCTCTCTATCTCACTCCATAACATCCATTGCTAGTATTTCATACTATGAGTTGCTCATCACACCCTTGCTTGGACTCTTCATGGTTCACAAGTCTCAAGTCTCTTAATTATGCTTGTTTAAGCCTTTCTACTTTCTTGGTTGATAATGACTTTTACACTTATCATTTTTTTCATCTCTTAAACTTGAAATTAGACTCAAAATAGAAGTTAGATCCATAATCAGGGTCTTAGAATCAATTTGAGTTAAGTTAGATGATTTGAGTTTTTTATATTGTATAAATCATATCATATATGTGCTATTATTGGAGTACATATTTTGGCTCGAATCACCTATTCATCCACACCAACCAAAGATAATTCCTATATTCAAGCAAGATGCAAGGAGAAAAAAAGGATGAAGATATGATCATTAATAGAATATGCAAAAAATTTAAAAAGAACATGTCTCTCCTCTAAAAAAATAAAGTTTGTTTCTTCTTCTTGTTTCTTCACTATTCCATATTCTCTAACCCTTCAAGACTTCACACCTTTTAAGATACCATCTTTTCTTCTCAAGAGGCCACTTTTTCTTCTCAAGATGTCAACATTTTCTCCCCAAGACTTTACCTTTTCTTTAAGATGTCACTTTTTGTCTCAAGATGTTGCCTTTTCTTCTCAAGATACCACATTTTCTCCCAACTCAAATAGTAGCAGTCCTATTCTTTGACTTTTGATAATCGTGAGTCTTCTATTCTTCAATGGTGTGATCTCTATCCTTTAATGGTCACAAATCCTTTAACTTTCAATGGCTGCAAGTCCTCTAAATCTCAGTAGTTGTGAGTGTCCTCCATGGCATCTTCCAATTCCTTTTCAATATTATGGTAGCCACTTCCTCTCTATCCGAAGTCTCAATGCTCTCTAATGTATGAGTCTCTAAGAGAAGCCCTCTTATGTGTGTTTTATAGACTCCTCCTCTCCCTAAATCTCTAATGTCACTCCCTAAAGAGATATTGCAATCATGTGTGCATCACCTATAAAAAATTCTTTCCCAAAGAGAGTCCTTCTCTCTCTAAATGTCAATCTCAATCTTAATGTGCCATCCATCCAAAAAGCCCCTTTATGTGGTGTGAATATATTTTTTTTTATCTCTTATCAATATCCAAAACTCCATTTTTCCTAATCCCAAAATCTCCTATGTCATGAGTCTTATTCAAGGACAGTCATTTCCTTTTTAAATTTCTTCATGTCCTGAATATCACAAAGAGACTCCTTAATATCCCACTCTCCAAACCGTGTACACCTACTTTCTAATCTCAATATGGCATAGATCCTCTCTCAAAATCTCCTTATGTTGTGTATACCTTGTCTTCCAAATCTCCTTACCTTATTATTATTATTATTATTTTCTAAAATCCCCTTCTTTCCTTAACAACCTCCTTATGATTGTGTATATCAAAGACTCCTTAATGGCAAAGTCTCCAATGTCATGTACAATCTTACAGAGAGTCATTTCTTCCTAAAAAAAAAAAAAAATGGTAGTCGTATCTCAAAGAAAAATCCTCTTTATCCAAAAATTCTATTCATGTCGTCTACCCAAAGGAAGACTCCTCTCTAATCTAAAAAAAATCTCAATGTTATCCATATCTAAATAAAGTCCTATTTTCTTCCAAAAATATCTCCATGTCTCAATGCCTTCCTTGTTTTCCCAAACAAGCCCCCATGCACATGCCATGCAAGGTGACAATGAAATACTATCCTAAAATACAACTAAGAATTTTCCTAAAATGCATCTAGATGAACTATCCTAAAATTCACCTAGATGAATTAACCTAAAATACACCTAAATGAAATAAACTAAGAATGTATCTAGATGAACTATCCTAAAGTGCACCTAAATTGAATTAACTAAATATGCATCTAGATGAACTATCCTAAAGTACACCTACATGGAATGAATTACAATGCATCTAGATGAACTATCCTAAAATGTAAATAAACTAAAGTACAACTATGAATTTTACTAAAATGCAACAAAATGAATTAGGCTAAGTAAATAAAACCTAAAATGCAACTAAGTAAGCTAGACTAAGAATGTAACTAAGTGAGCTAAACAAAAAGGCAACTAAGTGAGCTGAACTAAAATGCAACTAAGTGATCCAAACCTAAAATGCAACTAAGTAAGCTAAACTAAAATGCAACTAAGTGGGCTAAACCTAAAATGCAACTAAGTGGGCTAAACCTAAACTGTAACTAAGTGAGCTAAACTAAAATGCAACTAAGTGATAAACTAAGTGAGCTAAACCTAAAATGTAACTAAGTGAGCTAAACCTAAAATGCAACTAAGTGAGCTGATTCGCGTAAATTGATCCAGTCGGGTCATTTAATCAAAAACATTTATAAAACCTATGACCTCATACTAGTGTAGCAAAGCTACTATAGTGTAGTGGCTCTAGGGTCGAACTCTGGGATGGGTTTTCATTCTACCAGTGATATACTCATGATTAGAAATTAAATTTAATGATTTCCTTTATCAAAAACTTAAAGCTTAAAAAGAAAATAAAATTTGTTTTGAAAGTATTTGAACCTAAATTAACATAAACTAATTAAAAATGGAAGAAAGGAAGTTTCTCGGAGCTAAGGATTGCTAGGATCAAGTTTAGAATGCAAAGTGGAAAATTCCGGATTTTTCTCCTCGCATTGGGGATTTAACCTATAGTTATTTCCCGAATCGGTATAGGTTTAACAATGAAGATTTAATCCATAAAAATCAATAGAAATGGTAGTTAAGGTCCATTAATGGCTTTAGACACTATATAGGTCTTCACCTTAAACCACTTTCCAATGGCTCGTACATGATAACTAATGGACTAATATGGATCTAGCAATAAGCATCCATAAAGACCTGAAGCTTACCATGTATTAGCCATTCAAAGTGATTCTAAGGGATTTAAAGCAAAACTTTGGATTAAAAAGCCATTTATGAACTTCAACTACCTGAATTTAATGCACGAGCATTTTCCACCTTTGCATCTGGACTTTTCACCTAGCTTCCTTCACTCCAAGAAACCAAGAGTTTAGCCTCTCATCCTCTGAGAAAACATCCTCAGAGGTTGTTTGGCTTCCAAGAAAGAGAAAATAGTAAAGAGAAAATAGAAAATAAGAGTGCTCTGTATATTGCTAAGTGTTAAGCTTAACACTCGGGTTACATGTCTTCAAGAGGTGATTTCCACCCCTTATATAGTTTTTACAAAAGCAAAGCTTTTCATTGGCTTGTTACAAGGAGAAAAAAGGAAATTACATCAAAAATTACTTAAGAAAATATCTAGAGTGGAGTCGGCAAACACAGAGGAGATTTCGCACCACACATGGGGTGTGCGAAATTTTCGCACACCTGAAGGGGGTGTGCGAAATTCGCACACCATTCGCACACCTGAAGGGGGGTGTGCGAAATTTTCGCACACCTGAAGCAGTTTTCTTCCGAAGGTCATAACTTCCTCGTTTCAGCTCCAAATTGTGCACGGTTTGAAGCGTTGGATTCTTGACTTCTTGAGCTTTGAAACGGTATATAGCATGTAGAAAATGGACTTCGGGAAGTGCTCCAAAAGTGCCAAAGAACACTGCAGCTGCTGTCCTCAGATTTCCTCCTTGCTTCTCTTTGCTTTTCTTCTTTGGTTGGCTTGTCTTAATGATCCAAAAAGATGTCAAAACACTAAAACTAGCCACAAATATGATTAGAAGTCATTTCTAGGTCCTTAACATGCCAATTGGAATAAAGGTGAAGAATTACTACACAAAAGTGCTTAAAACATAATGACTTAAAGGTGTAAAATGGCACTTTTGGGTAGTAATCATGAGCTAGACTAAAGTGCCACTAAGTTCACATTTGGAATTCATAAAAACCCCCCTCTATACTGAATCTCCAAAATGAATCAAAAAATAATAAACCAAATGAGTGATAATAGACCACCATGGGATGGATATAAGGCATCAAGAAGTGAAGGAGAACATATAGAAAAACATGTGCTATTAGGACAAAATGGAGGGTCTACAATCATAGCATCTCATTTTCTTGTTTTTGTTATAGTTGTTTTCGATTGTAGACAACGTCCTTTGCTTCCCTAGTGTTTTAGTTGTTTTCAGTTGTAGACTATGTTCCTTCATTCTTGTCTATTCGTTTTAGTTTTTTTTTTTCAATCATGGACATTTTTCTTTAGCTTGACTTTTTATCTTTGTGAGCTTGCATTAGGCCTTTCCTTCTTCTTTACGATTACCAAGGCATTCTCATTCTTTAAGATTGTCATATTATCTTCATCTCAGTCACCTTTTAATGGTTTACCTTCGAGTCTTTATCTAGTGTATCCCCTCTTCATTGAGTTTATTTGGGGTTTTCCTTTTCCTCTCATTTTGGTTGCCTTTGAGTTAGTTTTCTCCTAGAGTCGTGGATTCCGACCTCCCTTTCAATAGATTTTTGACATTTAGAGCCCTTAGTCATGAGTTGTGCATCAAATCATTGTCTTGAATTTATCATCATTTTAATTTTTATTACCACATCCTCCTTTCATTGAGTTTTATTACAACGTCTTTTTTTTTTTTTAGTTTTATGAGGGCATCCCTCTTTTTTCTAAGTATTATTTAATCCATCCCTCATTTCTGTGAGTTGATCACTTTGTTTTAGTCACTCTTTAGTTGTTTCACTCAAAGTCGTGGATTGCAATCTCCTTTAGGCCCACCCTATAGCCTAGAGTCGTTCCTCTCATTCACAGCCTTAAGTTGTTCATTGTATCACAATTCTAAGTTGTTTATTTCATCATAGACTTGAGTCTTCATTGTTTTGATCAACCTTTGAGTGGTTTAACCTAGAGTTTTGAATTGTAATCATTATTTTTAGTTGATTTTGAGGCATTCAAAGCCCATAACCCAGAGTTGGCCATTATATCACCTTCTTGATTTTCTCATTGCATCATAACCTTAAGTTGTTCATTGCATCACATCCCTGAGTTGTTCATAGTATCATAGCTCGAATTTGTTCCTTACATCCCATCCTTGAGTTGTTCATAGTATCACCTCTTGAAGTTGTTCACTACATCTCATTCTTATCATTTTAGCCACCTTTGAGTGACTAGACTTAGCATCATGAACCGAGACATCATTTTTTGTTAGCCTTTGAGTGGTTTGACCTAGAGTTGTGGATCATAATCTCCCATTTTGGCTGATTTTGAGGTGTTTAGAGCCCACAACATTGGTATGCAAAGCTCATAGCTTGGAGCTCTTCATTGCATTCATGATAACCTAGACTTGTTCATTGCTTTCATTATAACCTTGAGCTATTCATTATATCCACAACCTAGAGTTTTTTTATTACATATGCATTCTCATATAACATATCCTCCCTTATTATATGTGATGGACCTTTGAGCTCATTGTGTTATGTGCTAGGACAAAATTTTGGTCTTTCTGTTCTTTGGTATAATCACTTCATTCTACCCAATGCTTACATTTGTTACTCACGTTTTCCCACTCACATTCCTTACACTTGTGATCTTTACCAAAGCGATACATATTTGTAGACCCTTAATTTTTCCTCATAGAACATGTTATTCATCTTACTAGATACCTCTTGCCTTATGCTTTCTTGTAGTACATGCATAAAATCCTCTTTTTACTTATTACTCAACTTTGGAACTAACTCTTAGACTACCTTTCGAGACCTTTTGGAGGGAGTTACTGGATCCATCATGTGACTTTAGTGGCATCCTAGGTTTCCCTAAAGTTTTGGCATGTTTAAAGCTTGTTTAGGACTTTTTCGCACGACTCAAGACCTTTTTTATGGTTAAACTAATTGAAGTAATTGGTCAATCAATTTCTTTGACCTATTGATCGAGTTTTTGTGTTTTTTGGGTATGTTTCAAATCCTTTTAGAGCCTTATTATCATTATTATTATTATTTTGGTGTTTAGGAGTTCCTAAAGGTGTTTTAAACTAGCTTTTATGAGCCTTAGCCATGTTTTAAAGATCATATGGGGTTTAGTTTTAGTTTAAGAAGGTTTTAGAAGTTTTGAGTTTCAGACTAGATGAGGACAAGTGCCCAAATCTTTACCATCCCTTACCCTATAAAAATGGGCCTTGAGAGCTCGGTTTGAGGAGGAATTACTTAGTATTTTAGGAGGGAAAACTATATGAATTTTCAAAGAGAAAGAAAGAAAAAGAGTTCTTGCTTGATTGAAAATGAATTAAAGGGAGATTTGGATAGCTAGAAGGCAAGTGCTTACTTGTGTGGAGGATCATTGGTAAGCACACTATGATTTCACTTCCTTCTTCTCACTCACTATTCTTTTATCACTTTCTATTGATTATTGGGTTGATTTATATATTGGGTGTGGATATTGGAGGCCACACATTAGGTTGTTAGTTATTTGTTCATGATATATGGTTGTTCTTCTTTCTCTCATTCTCTTGATTCTCCTTGATTTCTTGTGGGATTACTTAATCTTTGATTTATCTTGTTGTACAATGGTTTTGATTTTTGGTTTGATTTGATTTTGACCTCTTTTGGTTATTTTTATCCATTTTCAAGCTCATCGATCTCTCATGAGATGAGACGATTAGGACATTGAGTCATCTTTATATGTTAGCAATTTTGTTTCTTTTTATATTTGACCATAGAGTCTTTTTAGATAGTGACTTACTCTTTATTGAAGATCAAGGGTTTCTATTTGTCTAAATAGGAAGCTACAGGTACATCTAAAAAGGTTTGGCTTATGGCATATTAGGCTACTTTGAGGTATAAAAATGTTCAATATCATTTCTAGGCTTAAAATATTTTAAAATGATTTTTCAAAAGAAGCAAGGGCCACTCAAGTGGTTAATCCCACTCAAGCGGTTAGGCATGCTCAAGCGGACTGCTCAAGTGGCATAAGTTTGCTCAAGCAGTCATAATAGTCCTATTGAGTTTAGAAACGGATTTTGCATGAATTTTACTCAAAATCTATTTTGGAAACTTAAGATACCAAAACTCTTTGTGGTATTCACCTATAAATACCTCATAATAACTCCTAGAGGGTCAAAGATCTTAGAGATCAAGACATTCACATTAGTTGAGAAGGTTTCATTGAGGGGATCGTTCTAACAATCCTAGAGAAAAAGCCTAATGTGTCATAACCTTCTCAATCTCTCATTCAAAGATTTGAACTTTGATTATTGGGTTGAAGACCATGGTCTTTTGAGGGTGGCTGAAGGATTTACTAAGGAGTAACAAGAGGTTGTTGTGTTGTGAATGTGAATCAAGTTGTAGCTACTAGAGAGTAAGTCTTTAGGGTAAAAAGGTCAGGTACATTTGTATAATTTGATTTCAAATAGTAGATTTATACCAGCAGTCTTAGACCTCTTGATTTTTTATCTCCACAAGTAGTGTGAGGGTTTTTCATATAAAAATCTTGTGTCTCATTACATATCTTCTATTTATATTTTGATTTATTATATTGATTTGTTGGGTTTTTATTGAGTTTGTTAGGGTAGTTATTTTGGTAGTTATTATTATCCCCAACATTTCTCAGCATATATTTTGGATATTAATAATTATATTATTTTATCCCTAATTAATCACATGATATTTTTAAAAGATAGAAAAATTAGTTTTTATATATCTAAAGATTTTAGGTATAACCTATTAAGTTATTTGGGCCCTGATATCTATTAGGTTAAAAGAATTAGGTATAATATATAAATATTTATTGAAAATTTTTAATAACCCCTCCTCTCCCCCGGTGGGTATTCCCTATTGGACTTTTCAAAGGCTTTGTTAGGATTTGAAATCCTTGTTTTCTTTTGATTTTCTCTTTTGAGGATTCTATTTTCCCCCTTTGTTTTAACGATTTTGAAAGCCTCTTTAATTGATTTTAAAATCAATTTTGAGAGCCACAAAGTGTTTGTTGGTTTGCCGAAGAGATTTTTCTTAGAAAATACCTTTTAAAGTCTATTTTAGCCTCTCTTTTTTTTTAATAGGTTGTAAAATCCTTTTTTAAACCCTCTTTGGTTGAGTTTCAAGCATCTTTTGATGGTTATTTCATGGTTAAGGTTCAAGTCTCTCACCATAGGCTTTGATCCAACTTTTATCGATTTTTGAAAACATGGATTAATCTTGCAAACCTGAATTTAATGGGATAATCTCTAGCCCTTATAAGCTTCCTTTCATGACCATTAGAGGGTTGGGATTTGAATTCAACCATTGAAATTAATTGGGGCTTATGGGAAAACCCACATTCTTTGATTTTAAAAATTCACTGACTCATTGACTTGTTTTTTATCCCTAAAACATTTTTCTAAATTTGGACTTTTTGACTTATTCTAAAATATTTTTGAGGCTTTGGTGATGTTTTAGACTTCTTAAATGTATCAAAGAGTATATATATATATATATATATATATATATATATATTATATATATATATTGGTTAAAAAAGCCTTCTCCAAGCTTGTCAAATAAATTGGCTTTTCCAAGTGTTTAAATTCTACCCTATTTTTTATACCTGAAATGCTTTTGCAAATCAGTCTTAGCTCATGGGTTTTAATTTTTATTTATATTTTTCTTGTATTATAGACTTCTTAAAAAAGGTTTTGGGCTATGGTTTCATTCAAAAATTATTTTCCAAGGTTGAGTAATTTCATTTTCCCTTGTTGTGTTGACTTGAATCTGGTGTAGTAGGTAATTCTTTAAAATCTAGGATAATTTGTTCATGTTTGAGTCTTATAGAAAATTTTCATATATTATCTATACACTTTAAATATGTTGTAGAATTTTTGGTTTCATTTTATCTTGCTTCTATGTTTGTCAAATAATTTCTTCTTTGCATGACTTGTTATGCCCTATTCTTGAGCATTAATATTATTGGTTAAATTTGGCATAATTGATACTTGTTTATGAACTTTTGTCTTTTGGGTTGTATTTTAGTCACTTTGAATATGTTGTAGAATTTTTTTCTTGATTTTATCTCATCTCTAACTTCATTTTTTTTTTTTTTGTAATTTCTTTTATAACTTCTTATATTCAGTCCAACTTTTGTATATCTTATATTAACTTGCTAATTTGACCCCTTTTAACTTGTTTTTATCTCTCTTTGACTCTTTATTTTTATTTTAGACATCTTGAACATGTTAACCAAGCCCTCCCTTACAACATGATCCTCTTTTTACTATTTTATTTGGATTTATTTTGTGATTGCATATTTCAACCCTTTTCTAATCCCTATGCATGATTAGTGTATATTAACTTATTTTGTTCCCAGATTAGTCATCTTCGCTTCTTCATTTGATAGTATATATCTTGTATATATCGAGTGACTCATGTTTTGATATTGCATCTCTTACTTTGCTTGTAAACTAATGCTCTCTTTCTATATAAGCGCGTTAGCCCATTTTAGACATTTTTTAGGTATGCTTCCTTTTTTCTTATTTATTTGATTCCTTTCATCTACATGTAATGCTTTGAGTGCTCTTTATCCCTTGATCTACATCACCATTACCTTGTTGCATATTCTTATTCTTGTCTTAGGTTTCTATTGGTCTATTAGTCAATTGCCTTAGTTCCCTTTACTTGTTTAGTGAAGACCTCTTTAGGGTTTAGAGGGACACCTTTGTTGGGAACCCTAGATTGCTCAATTCCCATGCCTTGGATCATGTAGGGTGCATGAAAATCTTACCTAGGCTCTCTAAATCTATTGTAGCAAATAAACAAGTATTCAAAAACAACAAGAATACTATAAAAAGCATAGATCTAGAGAATAAAGCCACATACCTTTGATCTGAATGTTCTCAGATCAATTTCAATTGATGTAGATAACTTCAAAGTCACAGTAGATCTCGCAAACACCATGATCTTTCCCTCAATGACTCTTCCTTGTGTCTAAGCACTAAGATGGTGGAAATCTCAAGGGTAGAGACTAAGGTTCTCTCTCTAAACTAAAGAGAAGAATGACAAGACTTAGAAACCCTAACCCCTAAGGGGGTATTTATAAACTTCCTACTAGGCTTAAATGACTTAAGCCTATTATGGGCTAAGGTCATTAAATCTAGCTAAAAAAGATTGCTAATTGATTACTTAACCATAAAAGCCCTAATTAATCAATTAGCCCAATCCAAAGATGTCACCCACTTATCCCTGTGTAACCTTATGTAATTACCAAAAGGCCCTTATGCACAAAAGTGAACTAAAAACTCATCCAACACTCATAACCGTGTCATCAAGGAATATGAGCTCAAAGCAAGGACCACTGAGACCCATAGGAGTACTGAATCCTTCATAATCAAATTTTGAAACTGACTTAACATCCCACTACAAAGAGTCAACTAGACTCCAATACCCTACATCGAGACACTAAGTGCTTGAGTCCATGACTACTATCCACTACATGTAGACTCTCCATGAACTGGGGTATCCATAGTCTAACAAGGTAGTTCTATCACCAATCAAGATTTCCTCTCAAATCCTTCACTTACATATCCCACTTATTATGTGATCAAATGACATACTCTAACTTCAAGGAGCATATATCAAATTCCACTAAAGGAATTACTGTGGCCATAGATTTCATGATCATATGTCCTTTGGATCACCCAAGGGGACACATTGCCTCAATCCCATGAGATATCATGGTACCTTTATTGAGAATACTTGTTGCCACCAGCTTCTGTCAACAATAACGCAATCCATAGAGATATATGACCACTTTAGGGTTTCACCCAAAAGTCAAAGCCTCCCATTGATTTTGGCACGGGCTCAATATCCTCTCAAGGTTGAGAGTCCACGCAGTATAGTAGCTTGGTGAATCATGACAATTAATAGCCTTGTGTCATGATTCACCTTAAGTCCTATCCAGTGTGCATCACATACACTAGTGCACTCACCATGAGAAAGCCATCCCAAAGGCCAAGACAAGTCATCCCTCCAATTAGGAGGTGGTGCACATAGTCTCTATTGGATTGCTCAAATCCATGAACCAACTATGGACAACTTATCTACTTACAAGGAACCCATGACTTATATCTTCTGTGCAACTCCTAATGCACCTAAATCATGTACAATGTAAGAGACATGGCATGAATACTCAAATCAATGTAATATACCAAAGGGATAGCAAGAGGATAGTTAAGTTTAACTTTGTTACATCATGTCTTGCTTTTTAGGGCTCAATCCTAACAACCTCTTCAATAAGTAACTTGACCCCTAGACTTATACTTGGTTTTCGTAAACATGTTTTTCCTTTCACAAGGAGTCACTCTTAGGGTTTTAATCCTTACTTTGTTTCCCTTTTTTAAAATAAACAAAAATAAGTGATGACTTCAATTTTTTCAAAAAATCAAATTTTCACAATAAAAAGAAAGTCTTGTCATCGAGTAGGCATGCACGTGAAAAATGCAAGTCCACACTAGCCATCCCTCTAATTAGGAAGTTGTACACTACAACCTTGAATGGATTGCTTAAGCCCACAAAAGCAACTATGAACAAAGCATCTACTTGCAAGGAATCTATGACTTGGATCTTCTGTGCAAATCCTAATGCACCTAAGTCATGTATAATATAAGAAATGTTAGGTCAGAATGCTAATAAAGTATAATGCATAAAATAAAGATAGATAAATTTAAACCTAGAATATCATTATACTAATAATGAATTCCAAACCTATTACATCATGCCATGCTTTTTAAGGGCTATCTTAACAATCTCTCGCTAGCCCTCAAAGCATTATACTATCTATGCATATTAGATACTCATATGAAACCTATGCTATCCTTATGACCAATAAAGACACCCCTTGTCAATTTCATGGTTAAGGGATCTGCTAGGTTGTCCATAGAAGGTATCTTTTCAACCCTTACATCACATCTTTGAACTATCTCAACACTTTGGGACACAAGTACATAATCTTTGATTCTTCTAAGATACTTGAGTATGTGCTTGAAACTTTCTAGTGTTTTGGACCTATATTTGACTGTACCTACAATAAAGTAAATATTTAATCTAGTACGTAGCATCACATATATAAGGCTACCCATTGCAAAGGCATAGGGTACCAACTCAATGCAATCTTAGCTTTGAAATGTTTTTAACCCCTGAAGTGTTTTTGCAGATCAATCTTAGCATGACAGTTTTAATTATTTTTTATATTTTTTCTGTATTTAAATAATCTTGTAGGATTTTTTTATTTTGGCTCAAAAATCATTTTCTAAGATTGTGAATTAATTTCATCCTTTCATGCTTGTTGTGTTGATATAAACCTGAATCTACAATTTGTTCTTTGAAATCTAGGATAATTGATTTATTTTTAACGTGTTCTAAACATCTTGAACATGCTATAGGATATTTCAAATGAATTAGAACAAAATCTTCATTTTTCATCAAGCATGATATTAAAAAATTCATAATACAATTTTTTTTTAAAAAAAATCATTCATGTCATTAAATCAAAATAGTATATTCTATCAATCTCAAATCTTCAAAAATTCTAAAATATGTCAATCTAGATATTCTTGTACAAGATCTTATGAAATGATATATATTTTCTAAGATATACCAAAAATAATACATATTTTCAATATTATAATATTCAAAATGAGATCTTTTCATATTAAATTGAGATCTTTTCATATTCAAATATGTATCTTGAAGATTCAAAAAAAGAAAAAACAAATATGTTATTGTGTCTAAAAGTAGACGAAATTTTAAAATCTCTCCTTATAAATATAATACTTTCTTTCCATATTATTGATAAATATTATCCATAAAAATGAAAATCACACCATAATAAATGATGTGTTATGAAAACAAAGGGCATAATTGTTAATTATTTTTTAAAATTATTTTATGTTTTTCAGAATGAAAAAATAGGAAAACATTTTTGGTAATAAAAAGTAGAAAACTTTTTTCTATTCTTATAAATATAAAGTGGGGTGTTTCAAATAACATCTTTTAGTTGTTTTGAGTTATTTTCACTTATTTTCTGAGGACTGTTTTAAAAAATAATATACAAGTATAAAAAATGATTAAAAATAAAGCACCATATATATAAAAATATTTCTAAGACATACTTAACAACTTAAATTTATAAACAAATAGATTTTAAATAATGTGTATATTTATTTTTAATTGTTAAGGTACTGCATTTTATCACATGAAATAGCAGTTTCATTATCTCAAATTTTTATATTTAAATTAGAGAAAATATTAAATTTCTTAAATATCACAAACCAATTATTTGCATTTTAAAATCTCTTTGCTTGCAAACTTGAGTTGTTAGGTAAAGTTGTATTCGTTCGAAGTATATGATGGGATGCCTTACCCAACAACTTAAATTTATAAACAAATAGATTTTAAATAATATGTATTATTTTTAATTATTAAGGTATTGTATTTTAAATATAAGAAACAACGGTTTCATTCTCACAGATTTTTATATTCATCTTAAGTCAAAGAAAATATTAAATTTCTTAAATACCATCCACTAATTGTTCCCATTTTACAAAGTTGAGTTGTTAGGTAAAGTCTCATTCATTTAGAGGATGTGATGTGATATTCATGTTAGGTTAAACATTGACTTTCTTACTTATTCAAGGGAGAAAAATAAGGCATGTGCATGCCATGAACCACATCACGTGGAAATGGCAAATTGGCAAATAGGCAGGACCCAAGTTATTAAATAAAAATGCATAGTGGCTCTGCAGTCCCCATGCCTCCCCTCATTGCATTCATTCACGTTCGTATACTATATTTCAACAACTTGTACGCATGATTAATCACTATTATTGATCTTAAATCCACAACCCATGAATCGGTTTGATTATTTTATCTAAAAATTATTTGATATATAAATTACATGATCTATGACATTTGGTATCACACCGACATATCTATTCTAAGAATTATCATTTTTATTTTGATATTATCTAAAAAGTAATCAACATCTAATGAGGATAAATGATATAATTTATGATGCTCGAGATGAAACCAATAAGTTTGTTATAGGAATTAATTGATATATAGATATAACACGGAACAATTTGTTTAATTGATATTCGATGAAAATAGGTTAAATATTTTATGATATTAATATCATGTTTTTAGAACTATTATTTGGGCAAATTGTCCCATAAGCTTAAAATCGATATTTTTGCACCCGAATACACATTTGGAGTCTAATTTGAACAAAAAATAAAAAAGAAGTCAGAGATGATAATAATGTTTTATATTTGATTTTATTATAAAAAATAGAAAAAAAAATGAAATATAATTAAAATTAATTAAAAATTTATGTATTTTTAAATTATTTAATATTTAAGTAAAAAAATTAAAATGAGTTTAAAATAATATATAAAATTAATTTATTAACTTATTTATTTAGTTAATGTCTTATTGGTTTTGAGGATAAGATGGGATGTATTACCTAACAACTACAATTTGTAATAAGCAAATAGAGTTTAAATAATGTGTATATTCACTTTTATATTATTTTAGTTATTAAGGTACTATATTTTAAATATATTAAATAATGATTTCATCGTCTCAAGTTTTTATATTCATGTCCGGTTAGAGAAAATATGTAGTCAACGGTTTTTGAAGCTTGAAACGGTTCGATTAGCAAATGGAATCCGATAGAAGACCGGTCAACGGTTTGTTTGGCCACTCCCATCCAAGTTTTATAAGATTGCTTATAACCTTATGAATTGGGAAAACGTGATGAAAAGATTATTAATACTCATCATTGCGGAGTGACTCCAAGCATGATTGAGATTTGAGACTCCTCCGGCAACCGGCACCAACCATATCTTCGTAAACCCTGTGGCATCATCATGCTTATGGGCATCCTCAAATTATATTAAAGGGATTTTGCAGTGACTGTGGAACACTGTAAGAACCCCATCCCTCTCCAAAGACGCTCTCATGGCCGACACCAATTCTACCAACCAACAGGAACTCCAAGCTCAATTGTTCTTTCACTTGATCAGCAAAGACGACAAGGAGGTGACCGACCTCTGCAGTTCTCATCGTGAAGGCCCGCTACGGAGAATAAGTGTTTACAATGACACAGTCCTCCACATGGCCTCTCGCTTCAAACGAAGTAGACTGGTACGCGACTTACTGGAAATGTTGCCTGAAGAATGCAACCATAAACTTGCCGTTACAGAAAACAACGCCGGCAGCAATATACTCCACGAAGTAGCCGCCAGTGATACTATGATAAATGTGGCGGAGGAGATGTTGAAGAGAGATCCAGAGTTGCTAATTGCGCGTAACGACTTAGGAGAGACGCCTATTTTTTGTGCAGCCCGCTACGGCCAAACTGAAATGTTTAAGTTTCTGGCTGGGGAAATGAAACTAACGGAACGAAATCCAGAAGATGGTAAACAGTATTTGCAGAGGAATGATAGAACAACAGTTCTTCATATTTCCATCTTCACCGAGTGTTTCGGTGAGTTCTTCTCTCAATTCATCTGCAAGTTTTTTCCTATAATATCCATTTCTATTATTAAATATAGAAATGATAGGCTATCCCAAGTGTAGGTTAAGGAAGGCTAACCCCCAACCAATCTAGGTACGTTAGGTGAGGATGTTTCGAGTTCTTGCAAGATGTGACAAAATAGGAGGATGATGGAAAATACGTTTGAGAAATGGAAAAATAAAAATAAGAAAAAGTCCAAAAAGAAAATTTTGAATAAATATTAAAAAAAAAGTTCAAGCATAATAGATTTTTCTTATATCATTCTCCCAATTTATTTTTCTTCTTTTGCTCTCCTGTATATATAAGCTTTAAATATTTTTCATTTCATTTCTATTTTTAAAATTACTAAATAATAATAATTTCGTATAAAATACCAAAATTTTTTAGATACTTACATTGAAAAGCAATGAATGATTTATAAAAAGAAAAAAGAAAAAAAAAGAAAAGAAAAATGGTTTACAAATTAAGGTATCAAAATATTTAATTTATCTACCTCAAGTTGCAAATTTTTTAAAGATATAAGGTTCTATTTTTTTTATAAATATTGATACAATTTTTTAAATAAACTTTTAAAGAAATATTAGCTTCCCAACGCCCTTTTTGGCCAAAAGTTACTATAATGTGTAACTTTTGCTACTTTTAAGTCTTAATATTTTTCTCCAAACAACTTCTTAAATGTAATCAAAATATACAACAAAAGAGTTTGTATTATTCAAAACCTCTTTTTTAGGCCTAAAAATGGTACCCAAAACTATGTTGGTTAAGAAAATTCATAACCCACTTAAAATCATTTAAAAACTTCAAATTTAATTGGTTAAGCTTGAAAGGCATGTGATGGGTTTGTACAAAGGGAGTTTATACTTTAAGGGGACATATCATGTCATATCTTCTTTCCAAAGTTCAAAACATAAATGTTACTAGTAAAAAAAATATTAAGTTACACGTTTTAGATAATTTGCATATGCCCTTTAGTCTAGGTGCATGCCATGTGGATCTTAGAAATGGAGAAAGTATCAAGGAAAGCAAATAAAGAAAAATTAAAAATTAAAAAGTTAATAATAAGTTTAAAATCAATAAGCTTTACTTAAATATCATCTTCAATTTTATTTTTCTTTGTTTATAAAAATTAAATAGTTTATAAAAATTTATAAATTTTAAATAATTTTGATTTTATTTAATTAATCAAATAAGATAATTTAAGTATATTTTCTTTTTCAAATATTTTTTGGGATGCAAAGACAACATTAGGTCACTAATCTAACATTTTTGTTTTCTGTGTTATCTCTACAAAATTAACATGAAATAGAATTGGCCCATTTTATTGCGGAGAGCTACTTATATTTAATTGAAGAAAGAGATCAAGATTCAATGACTGCTCTTCAATATCTTGCATGCAATCCAACTGCATTTGAAAAGAAGATAAAAACAAGACGAGGATTCATGGACGAACTCATGATCTCAACAGTACCGACACAAGGACTCATGGAGATGCTCATTAACTCCAGTATAGTACATTTAACTCCTTCCTCATCAATATCTATTCTTCATTTACTCAATTACTCTTGTTGTTTTTTTTTTTTTTAGATAATAACATTTTTTAGAAATTGGGTATGGCCATTAACATAATTTTGGAATGCTAAATATAGTTTTATATATTTTCTCCTTTTTTTTTTTTTGAAAAATATAGTTTGGAAACAAATTAATTAGCTATCTTATAAAACAATGTATGGTTTACATTCAAGCTTTCAAGTTAATTCAACTCAATTGAACATATTTTAATGGATTTAATATTTATTTGCTCAATAAATAGAATAGAACCCATGCATGGTGTAGAATGGAACTTGAGCAAGTAAAATTTAATGTTTATAATTTCTTCCATATTACAAAATGGGGCTCTAATGGATGTAATTTTTTTTTCTCTCAAATTTTCCTGCCCAGTAAAATAAGGATTTGGTCTGATGGATTTGTTTAATAAAATTTGGTTCTTTTTTATATCCATTCACCATTAATCATTTACCTCAACTTCTTACAATTGTTAAGTAGTGCTTCTTTCCTTTTTTTGTTACATATGTTTTTTTTTTCCTAACGAATAGTGGCCTAAACATCTCATAATTGAAGTTCTTTTCCAGAGTGGCCCTCGAAGGACAACATCAAGACAAGTGATGAAATGTGAGATATTAAAAGTTTTGGTAAGCACCATACTTATTTATTTTGAAGGTTAATGTTCTTAAAAGCTCTTGCATAAGAAATTTAAAATATAATTAGAAATTTAAATTTTAGTGCTACATTTGAACATACTTCCTAAGTAAAAGATTTTGTTTCAATTTAATGCATCTAGCCAAGAGGAGGAAGAATAGGATCAATCTTTTGTAAAAATGCCCCACCCATGGTCTGACCAAGAAAACCTCCTTTCTTAATTCTAATCTCAGTTTTAAAAATTATATCTATTGTACCGGTCTCATCCCAATTGTGTAGATATTATTTACTTTGGGCTTAAATGGACTCTTACAACTTTAAAATGTCTATGAGATTAAGAGGAATTCATATATATATATATATATATATATATATATATATATATATATTCTCCTATTCCATGTGAGACATTAATAACCCAACCCCTCCTCCGTCATATAGATACAAGATCCTCATTGTGTCTCATGAGATTGTAGGGTCAAATAGAGAAACACTTCTCATGAAGCCAAAAGAAACCCCCATATAGGAGTCGAGGATCAACTTTGATACATTTATAATGGCTCACTTTCAATCGTGTAGATATTAACCACTATGAACCTGAAAGGGCCATCGCGACTTTAAAACGTGTCTACAAGGTTAAAAGAAGTATATATATAGTACTAAAAACATTTTCCCTTATCCAATGTAGGATATCACATTTATTATTTAGTGGCCTTCAAACCACCCACTGTTTCCATTTCCTATATGTATAATATGAGACATCTAAATAAAAGTAGAAACTCTAAAAGGTAAACGTACATATCTTATGTCTTTAAAAATTACTTTAACAAATTTTATAATTTGAGATAGTAAACTTTTTTATTATCTCAATTTTCAATCGATTTTTAAATCCATAACATTTTCAATATAAACCTCTAAGAAATCCTATATATATATATATATATATATATATATAGAAACTATTACTATTTTCTACATTTAAAAATAAAAAATAATAAGTGTCTCCAATAGACAATAAGGTGTAATTTGGATAAACTTTTTGTTTCTCTTTTCTAAAATAGAAAGTAATAATAATACCTCTATAAAATATAAGAACTCTTTGAAACTTAATTCAAAAATAGAATATTTTTAAAAATTGTTAAAAATATGAGATTTAAAAAAAAAATTACTACTTCAAATTTTAGAAAATTTAAAAGTAATTTTAAAAAATGTAAGTTAAGTTTATATTTTTAAGAACATAAGTTAAGTTTGTACTTTTTATATAAAAGTTATTGTATTTTATATATTTTATAGAATTTATTATTATTTTCTACCCTTCAAAATAAAAACCAAGAAGCATATCTAAATGAGCACTAAGGTATCAATTGGATATACTTCTTATTTTTTATTTTTAAAGTTGAAACATAGTAGTTATTTACAAAGATTAAAATTTCTAGAAATATAATCAAAATTTCGATATATCATACTAGCCTTGATAGAAAAAAAAAAAAAAAAAGTTGAAATCTTTGCTTGCCAAAAATTGGTCAATATTGTCGAATATGTCGATAGAATATTGGTCCACCAAGAGAAAGACCAACTGTTGATATTTATGATATTTCAACATCCCATGCAAAAAAGAAATATTAAAATAAAACTTGATTAAATTAATTAATTTGAATTATTTTAACTTACTTAATTTGAGAAAATAAAGGCTAATCTTAATAGAGAAAAACACCCAAGAGGCGAGGTCAATTGGGGTTTAAAAAATTCTTTTTCAAACACAATAAATTTATGCACAAGAAGCACAAATATAAATAGATAAGGTTAAAGAAAGCAAACTTAGATTTTATAGTAGTTCAATACTTCCTTGCCTACGTCCACTCTCCTCAAGCTCCTAACCAAGTAAGGGTTCCACTATACTTGAAGTTTCAACCAAGCTTCTAATCACCTTTACACTTGGATTCTGGATCCAATGGATTCTTACATAATCCCTTCAAATCTCTACTCACTTGAAGCTTTTAACACTCAAATAGTAAGCTTAAATCTCTCAACCAAACTCAACAAGGGCTCAAACACAACTTAAAAGCTAAGAAAAATCACAAGGGTGCATTAAGGAATATGCAAATGAAGGTTTAATGCACCAAAGAAAGAATAAGAGCTTTTGCGGCAAGAACAAGTAGGTAAACAAATAAATGTAGGTGTTCTCTTACTCATAAATGAAGTGTAGGTCTCAGTTTATAGGTTTCTAGCATTGGGAGCCAAAATGCCAAAAAGCAGCCTTGGTCGATTGAGTTAGGGGTCAATCGGTTCACTAGCCGTTGGGCATTAAATGCATGGCAGGTGACGGTTAGGCCTCAATCGGACCTCGATCGGGAAGACATGTCCCTCAATCGGGAAAGAAAGGAGAGAAAATATTTTTTGCATCTCTCGATTGAAACTTGATCGGGAAAGTGTAATTGATAGACCGATACCCTAGTCGATTGAGCCCGTTAGCCACTACCTCAGCTGGCTCACCTTTTTTGGCCCAAAAACCCATCTTTTTCTTTTTCTTTTTCTCTTCTAACACTTGGCAAGGTCTTTAAGTAAATTAATATGCCAATTTTTAAAAGATTTGCCTAAGGTTTATTTGATAAAACTCGGGTTTTTGATGAAAATGTAACTTTAATGCATAAACCGAGTTTTTAAAAATGTATGAAAAGATATGAAAATCCCAAGTGCACTCATGCATTCATCTTACATATGTTTCTTATGATTAAAGGTCTCCCAAATGTCTTGATCTTGCATCCATTGAGTCTTTTGACGAATTTCCAAACAAACACCTAAAATTCTTTATAATTCAAATCAATTAGCCACTTAACCATGATCTACTATCATCAAAACATGATTAAGAGAACCCTTGGGCTAACAATATCTCCCTTTTTTATGATGAAAAACCTTGGTTATCTAGGAGGAAAAAAATCTTCTCCTTAAACCAATCATGGATTAACAATCAAAATTTAAGAATTGAAAACAAAAAGATCAAGACATGTTAGAGAGTATTGCAACAAAAAACAATACAAGTCATCAAATATATAGGCATATCATATATCATAAGTCAAATGTATCAGTTAGTACATCATATGTCCAATCAAACTAACATAACTAAACATAAGTAATGTATGATCCAATAAAGATGATATGCATGTATGAGTCTCCTATATCTAGCCTCCTAGATCATAACATATCTTCCCCTTTGGCAACATAAAAAAAAGAACAAGGGAGGTGCCCAATGAATCAAGGTTGAGGAGGTGGAGGTGGAAACACGAAACTCAAGTAGGCCATAATGTCCTCATGCTATGCACCATGCAATCCTTAATGCAACCAATTCTCTATTGGAGATACTTAAACTGAGAAGTGAACCCAGTTTGATACTTGTCCATCCTATCCTCTATAGAATAAAATCGTGTGTCACTGACCATTGCAAGCTCCACCATGCAAGTACCAAGAAAGCTAATTTGAGCAAATATATCCATCCAAAGAGCATGGTCAGGAGTATAAGGTACCTGAGGTTGTGGTATCTTAGTATAGGTGGCCTTAGTGAATGTTGGTCTAGAGAAAGAGGGCTTGGTGTATAATGGTTGAGTAGATGGTCCGTCTATAAAAGCCGACTAAGTCATCACCGGCTCAAAAAAGTGGACTCAAACTAAACACCCCCGATCTATAAAGGAATTTCTGTCTGAAGTGAGGGAATATTAAGCTTGAGCCCTCTCTGCTAGTAACCACTTGGAGGGTCTAGTCCACCCTGAGGGTCTACTCCACTCTTCATCTCCTTAGTCCTTGCCTCCTTCTTAACTCTAAGGTGTGTCTATCTTGTCCTCGTGGCTATGTTCTCTTTACTTTTCTAATCCAAAAACCATTTAGAGTCTCCTCAAATTTCATTCGCCCCATGGATTGATCATCATATGTATCATATGTATTGGGATCCTCAAAGTTCGTCTCTCTGCTAAGGTCAATGCTAGTGTCCTTGAATACTTGGGAAAGGAAGCGACCATAGGGGAGCACTCGAGTGGTGCTCTCGCAACATGCAATCATATGCATCATATAGAACATCATATAGATATATACTTAGAAAATGATCAATTTTGTTTTTTATTTACCAAAAATCAAAATTCCCTTGGCATTGGCCATAAAAAATTGGGGAATTCAGAAAAAATCCTAAGTACACCCATGCATTCATCTTACATACGTTTCTTATGATTAAAGGACTTCAAATGTCTTGATCTTGCATCCATTAAGTCATTTGATGAATTTCCAAACAAACACCTGAAATTCTTTATAATTCAAACCAATTAGCCACATAACCATGGTTTGTTATCATCAAAACGCGATTAGGAGAACCCTTGGGCTAACAAATTTTATTTGTAAATTTCATTGCCTTATCATCCAAAATATAAAAACTATCATAATAATCTTCTTAATGAATATGATTATATCTTTTTTTTGTATAATAATTAAATATCAAAAAACTAAAATTTATAAATAAAATTATAAAAATTTTTAAATTAAAATATTATGCATATATCATTATTTCTTTTATATCCTTAAATATATTCAAACTAAATACTTCATAAATTTTATCATACATAATTCCTTAAAGGAAAACAAATTAAAAAAACACACATGGGTAGCTTCTCACTACAATTTGTAACTACACAAATGTTATTAATAGGTTTTGCAAATTGCTTCTCAAGCTACATGAATTCTTTCTTGAACATACAACGATTCTTGATTGATCAACATCTAAAATGCTCAAAAGACTCAATACTCAACACAAGCCTATTGCTAGGCTAAAAAAGGCTTCAATTGTTCTTTTACATTTCATAGAAGAAAAATTTAGGATACCGATTTATTATTTTATTGAATTTTGAATTTGAGTCATTGATGTGTATGGGTAAATCTAGACCATTGAATAAAGAAATGAAGAAACAAAACTTAGTTATAGAAAGGAATGAGAGTTAAATATGTAAATCATAATAATCAAGTACAAAGTAATGATGTTTTCTAAACCATATGATGCCAATTTCTAATGGATGACAAAAAATCCCTCATAAATCTATATTTAAACTCAAATTTATTAAGTGATTATTGAAAATGGTAATTAAAAATTTTATAAGTTATATATATAATTTTTTGTTCAAAAACATTTGGTTCTATAAATTAAGTTATGATAGTTTACATAAGTTATATAGGAGATTATTAAATAATTTAGGTATATAACTTTCAGCCACGCTATGTGAAATTTTTGGTAGATAAATAATTATATGATTAGGAGTGACCAAAAGGGGAATCCTTGACATGCACATATTCTAGAACCCATTTTTATTTTACTCAAAGTGAAAGAAGGAAAATTTTAAAAATAAATATTTTCATACAAAGATCACACTTTTAAAGAACAACTCTAAGGTATAAACAAATAGATATCATACCAAAGCAATGTTGAATAAATTAAATATATATATATAAATGATATTTCAATACAAAGGCAATGTAGAAAAGAAATGAAACTATTTTTCCTTGTGACTATTTCTCATTTTTGGCAATTACCCAATTTTTAATAACTTTAAAAGGCCTTTAGAAAATATTAAAAAAAAAAAAGAAAAGGAAAAAAAAATCTTTTTTGTAGATCCATCTATGCACTACTAGTAAAAAAATTGTAAAATATTCCTCACCCTTTATAACCGATTAAATTACAAATGTATTATTGAAAGCTATTGTGGTTGGATTAATATGTACTATTAGACTTCAATTACCCTCTTCAATAGAATAATATTCCATACCTAAACATTATATAATGCTAGATTATTTACTTGTGATACATTTTTATATTTCAATATATTATGTAAAAGTAATCCACTATGTCTCATATTACTGAAAGCAGATTCTATTCACTTCAAGGACTCGTTAAGCTTTTGGTAAAGAATGATATATCATGGCATGCAAGTGTTAATTCTCAACAAGTTGGCTTAGGTGAGACTAAGGAGTTGGATATAGAAAATGAAGAAAAAATATCCCAAGAAATTGAAGGACAAAACTCCCAAGAAAAGAAAGGATAAAATTTCCAAGAAAATGAAGGGCGAAACTACCAAGAAAGTTCAACCAACTACGAGTACAAGAAGAGCGATGAAGCTCCATTATTTTTGGCAACAATGTCAAACATTCAAGACATTGTTGATGAAACATTGGTTTGTCATCCTCAAGCACTTTAGCATATTAATAAGGAAGGAATGAACATACTACATGTGGCAATCCTTCACCGTCATATTGAAATTTTTGATATAGTGGCAAAATCTGAATTGCTTGCAAGAAGTCTATTATCAGCTACAGATAACAAAGGGAACTCCTTACTACATATGGTTGGCCTAAAAAGAAAAAGTCAAGCTAGTGAAAAGATGCAAAGCCCTGCATTCCAGCTACAAAAAGAGTTGCTGTTGTTTAAGGTGCACTTCTACTTACCCATTAATGATAACCATAAACATAGTGCTCATGCATACACTTGGGGCAAGTCATTTGATTATTAATCTTCATTACTAATAATAATAATAATAATAATAATAAGTTATTAAGTAATGGATGAAAAATATGCATCCAAGTTAGGAAAATGACAAGGTACTTATTAGGTACTAAATTTCAAATTTGAGTCATTAATGTATTTAATAAATTTTATATCATTAGATTCCAAATAAAATCAAGGTACGAAGAAATAAAACCTAGATGCAATAAATAAGTCTTAATTAAATAGTGTTAGGGTTTTAACTATACCAACCTAAGATAATTGCTCGGGGGAGGGTGAATAGGATGATGGTTACTTTTAACAAATTTAAATATAAAGAGCAAGTGACAATTGTATGTAATAATATAACAAGTATAATGAAATGCAATTGAATATAAAGTAAAGAAAGTAAAGGAAAAGAGAAATGCAAACTTAAGATTTTATAGTGGTTAAAGCAACCTAGCATATATCCACTCTCTTTAAGGTTCAATCCCAAGCTTGAGATTCCACTATTCCAAAGCTTCCAAATAAAGCCTTCAAGGTTTACACTTGGATTAATTAGCTTCAGTGGGCACTTATATTTTTCCTCAAGAAATGCCTTACTCTTAAAGATCTCTAAGAGATACCTCACACTTGGTAGACCTTAAGTGATACCTCACACTTAAATTTTTCCCTCAAGTGATACCCTACAATTGAGCCCAACTCACAAGTTATATAAAATAATATTCAATAAGAATAAAACTTCTATTTTACAATTTTTGCATAATGGATTATAAGGAAAATAAGGTTGAATGGTGCACTAAGATGAACTCTTTAAGTACACTTTAAAAACACTCCTTCAAGCTTAAATAATATTTAAGAATCATTTAGAAGTCTTTCCCATTAATACAAGAATCTTGGGGCCTTTAAATAAGAGTTGGAAACCTAAACTAGTAATGCTTGTCAAGCACAGTTTAGGTTTAACAAGTTGATGAATCGATCGACCAACTACTAGCCATTGTGATTATTATTGACCAATTGGGTCAACTAGTTGAGGCTTAACCTCAATGGTTGAACACATGCTATTAAAAGAAACAAAGTGCAAGTGCACCTCAACTGAACATGTTCCTCCTTACCTCAACCAATTGCATTGTAAAGTGTATAAAAGACCTAGTTTGAGGCTTGGAACCTCTAACAACTTATATTCAACTTCATAAATCTTTTAAAACAAGTATAGAAAGAATTAGATTCATAGTTTTAATCAAGAACATGAAATCATTTAGTTTATAAGAGAATAAAATCAATTTTGATAGTTAGATGAATTTATGTGCTTCAATAAAAAAAAGTAATGTAATATGAACCTAGTGCACTAGCAACTTTACAAAAAGATCCTAGATAATAGGTCTTTATTCCTCTTCTCTTTGAAGTTTTCTCCTTCTTCTTGATTTTCCTCCGACTTGATATATCTTTTATTGCTTCTTTAGATATCTTTTCGTCTAAATATACTTAGAATAAATCATTAGTGTCAAACTTGTTTTATTATCATCAAAACCAAAATTAACCAAACTTTAGTTTCACAATCTCCTCTTTTTTGAGATGACAAAATCAAAGTTGCTCAAATACTTCCCCCTTAATATATGCTCCTTGATTTTTAGAAAATGTTCAATTTTAAGAATCTTAAGGATTAAATTTAAGGTGCTAAAAAATAATATAACCAAATATTAACAACACAAAGAGCAATTAGCAATTGGTAAGATAACAAATAGGATGCATGCATGTATATAATAATTGAAGTATGAAGCATCAATATTCAAGATTGTTGAAACAAATATTATCATCCTAGTACTATAATAACCTATTACTAATTTTCCTCCTTTTTGTCATCAACAAAAAGTCTCAATTAAGTATGATAAGAGAATTTATTAATCAATCATAAATGATGTCACAAAAAATAAATAATAAGCATAACATCATTTTTCCTCTTCTTTTTCTTTTTCATTTGAAAAAGTATTTCAAATAAAAATTTTCTCAATCTTAGAGCATTTTCCAATTTAAAGAATGATTTGCTAAAACTGGTAAGGGAATGAAATATTTTTCATTTAAAGCATATCGTTATTTCCCAACATATGCAATTTAAAAGATGCAACACATAACATGCATAATTTAACATCATTAAAACATGCAAGCATGTGATCATTTTATTTCATGTAAGGTTTTCATAAATGATGACTTCTTAATACAAGCCTTGGGATAGCAATTATGTCAATTTCATTAAAATGATTTTTCTTTGTATGATCATAATTCAATACATTTTCAATTGTTCTTTATGAAAAAAATTCAAACCAATAGGATAAGATAGTAAAAACAATTTGAAGCATTTCTAAAGTTCTTATGCCAATTTGATAATCCTTTTCATGATGATTGACACTATATCCATTCCTTTAGAAGAGTTTTTGATTCTTTAGAAATGAAAAAAATCATTTAGGAATTTAATTCTAAATCTAATTACATCATGTCATGCTTATAAGGACTCTATTCTAGTAGATGACGTATAGTTTTAGCATTTAATTACACATTTTTCTTTTCTTACTCATTTCACTCATGGATTGACGTTGGAATGGATACCTCATTTTCAATTTTAGTTGGAATATTATATCTATTTTGAATGACTTTCCATAAATCAAAATCAATAGACTTTAAACACCAAGTCATTTTTGTTTTTGAATACCTATAATCAAATCTGAAAAATAATATGATATCTATTTTTGTTTTCAATTTTAGTTGGAATATGACATCTGTTTTGAAACTGAAAAACCTCCCATGAGTAGAGACTTAGGCTGATTTGTTATTCCTTACATATTATTAAGTTTTAAGCAAAAGGCCTTGCTTTGATATCAATTGTTATGATTCTAGTTATACCAACTTAAGGTAATCACCCTAAAAGAGAGAGGGAGGGGAGGAGAGGTTGAATAAGGTGATGATCACTTTTTATAAATTTAAACTTACAAAGCAAGTGACAATTGTAGCAATTGCGTATAAAGTAAAGAGAGTAAGGGAAGAAAGAAATGTGAACTTAAGATTTTATAGTGATTTGAAGCAACTCAACTTATATCCATTCTCCTCAAATTTCAATCCAAGCTTAAGGTTCCACTATATTTATGCTTCCAAACCAAGCCTTTATACTTTATTGTTGGATTTACTAGTTCTAATGGGCACTTATAATTTTTCTTTAGTGATACCTCACTCTTTAATAGATGTCTCTAATAGGCACTTATAATTTTTCTTAAGTGATACCTCATTGTTTAAGAGATGTCTCACTCTTAAAGATCCCTAAGTGACACTCCAAACTTGGACAACCCTAAGTGATACCTCACACTTAAATTTTTCAGTAAATTGATACCTTATACAATGAAGCCTAACTCACAAGATGTATAAGAAAAAATTTGATAAGAATAAAACTTCTAGTTTACAATTTTGGTACAATGGAATATACAAATTCTAGAATTGAATGGTGTACTTGTTAGGATTGAGCCCTATAAATCATGACATAAAGTAACAAATTGAGATTCATTTATAAATTTATTTATCTATGTTTTTTGGCTTCCCATATGCATTAATTGGTTATTTGAGCATACATGCTCACATCACTTGCATTGTATATGACTTGGGTGCATTAGGAGTTGCACAAAAGATCCATGTCATGGGTTCCTTGTAAAGTGATAAGTAGTCCACAATCAGTTCATGGATTTGGGAAATCCATGTGAGACTGTAATGCACTATCTCCTAATTGGAGGGATGACTTGTCTTGGTTATCAGGATGGTTTTTCGATAGTGAGTGTTCTAGTGTATGCAATGCACACTGGATAGGACTAATGGTGAATCATGATGTAAGACTATTAATTAATTATCATGATTCACCAAGCTACTATACTGCATAGACTCTCAACCTTGAGAAGGTATTAAGTCTTTGACCCATGGGTGAGACCCTAAGGTGGTCACGTATCCTTATGGATGGAGTCACTATTGATGGAGGCTAGTGGTGGTAATAGGTATTCTCAATAGAGGTGCCATAATATCTTATGGGTTTGAGACAGTGTGTCCCTTAGGTGATTCAAAGGACACGTGATCTAGAAGACTTTGGTTATAACATTTCCATTAGTGGAAATTTGACATATGCTTTTTGAAGGTAGAGTATGTCAATTAATCATATAATAAGTGAGATACGTAATTCAAGGATTAGAAGGGTAATCTTGATAGGTGATATAACATTAACTTATTAGATTATAGACACCAGTTCATGGGGAGTACTCTACATGCAATGGACAGTAGGTCACAAACCCAAGTTTTGTCTCATTGTTATTTACATAGGATACTAAAATGTAGTTGATTCTCTATCAAGGGATCTTTAATCAACTTCAAAAGTGAATTCTTATGGAATTAACTCTCTTATGGATTTCAATGGTTCCCGCTTAAGCTCATATACCTTGATGACATTGTCTATGAGAGTTGGATTGGCTCTAGGTTCATTTTTATGCATACAAACATTTGGATAATTACATAAGATTGCACATGAGTTACTGAACAAGGTCTCTAAATTGGGTTAATTAATTTATTAGATAGCCTTATTAGGTAAATTAATCAATTAGGAAGCTTTTTAGTCTAGATTAAATGACTTGAGCCCCTAATGGGCTCAAGTCACTTAAGCTTATGGAGAACCTTATAAATGCTCATTTAGGGAGGGTTTCTAGAGACTTGTCTTCCATCTTCAAAGAAAAAGTCATAGCCTCTACCCTCATTTTCTTTCCATCGATTGAGTGCCAAGATTTAAGGAAGAGCCATCGAGCGGATAACTGTGGGTCTATGAGACTTCCAACGACTTCATTCAAATACTTCACTGCATGGATTTGATTTGAAAATATTCAAATATTTGATATCTAAATCTTATTATTGTTTAAAATTGCTTGTTTTCTCTAAATGTAGGATTTAGATAAAGCCTAGGAAAGATTTGCATGTACCTAAACTGATTTAGGTGTAGGGAACAGAGAAATATGGGTTTTCCTATAGTACTAAGATGAAATACAAGTTTGAAAGCAAGTCACTTTGAAAACACTTTAAAAAAGCTTAAATAATATTTAAGAATGATTTAAAACTTTTTCCTAATCAATATAAGAAATTTTAAATGTTTAAATAGGATTTAGAAACTCAAACTAGTTGTTAGACACAATCTAGGTTCGACCAATCAATTGGCTACTAGTTATTGGGGTTACTAAATCAAGCCTGATTGGCTTAATCGGTTCCTCTCTACTTCAACCAATCATATTGTGAAGTGTATAAAAGACCCTAGCTAGTTTGAGGCCTGGAATTCCTGGAAACTTTTATTCAACTTCATAAACCCTTTAAAAAAAGCTTGATTAGGAAGGATTAGATTCAAGAAAATAAAATCTATTTAGACATTTGGATGATTTTATGTACTTCAATAAAAATGTAATGTGCTATGAACCTAGTGCACCAACATTTTTACAAAGAGATCCTAGGGAATAGGTCTTGACTCTTCTTCTCTTTGAGGTTTTTTTCCTTTTTCTTAATTTTTATTTGATTTAGTATATCTTTTATTGCTTTTTTGAAAATCTTCTTACCTAAACATACTTAGGATAAATTATTAGTTTTAAATTTTGTTTTATTATTATCAAAACCGAGATTAGTTTCACAAATAGAGATAAATAGAACCTTTTTAACAAATATAAATATAAATAAGATCATCTTTACCACCTATCAATTTTTCTTTGGCCATCACTTTTGTGTATGATGTGAAAATTAGCTTTTCAATGTTGTAAAATGATCCTTCAAGTTATCACTATAGGCTTTTTTAGGCTTGCACAAGGTAAATTAATGCATAGAGAAAATAAACAATACACCAATGAGATTCAAACTCAAGACCAAGCTACTCTTACCATGTTAAAATCCACTAATTGACCTTAAAGTTTAAGTTATTAGAAAATTACTAAAGAAAGAAAAAAGTATTAAAAAATAATTTTCTCATTTTTTGTTTTAATATATAAAATATAAAATGTAAGAATAAAATATAATTAAAATTAAAAAAAAAACTTGAATATTTTGAAATTATTTAATCCTTAGATAAGAGTTAAAATAAGTACAATGAGTTTAAAGTAATATGTAAAAATGATTTTTGATTTAAAATTTTTTCACTTTTTATTTCCTTCTACTTTTCTCTCTATTTTTCTCCACTTCCCTCAAATTATTTAAGAATCGTCTAAGAATCAAACACAACCTAAAAGTTCATGAATAATTACTTTGAAGGTTTTTTTTTTCCTTAATATTTTTAATTTAGTCTAATGATAAATGGAGGGATTAGAAAGAACAAAAATGCTTGTATGTGTTACATTAGAATAACGGTGCTACTTGTGATTGTATGTGTGGGTGCGGAAAGTGAAGTCAGCCTGTTAGATGCATTTGACCAAGCCTCTCAACAAAGATAACCAGACTGCTGAAGAATTATTTGCTGCTAGGAATGAGAGACTCCATCGAGATGCCAAGGAATGGCTAATGCGCACCACTGAGAATTGCACCATTCTTTCTATTTGCATAGCCACTATTGCCTTTGCAGCAGCCTACACGGTACTAGGAGGTCCTAATCAAGACACCGGTATTCCAATCCTTAACTCTAAACCCTTCTTTGTGGTTTTCATATTAGCTGATGTGTTCTCCCTCACTTTGGCTTTGACATCTGTGGGTATATTTCTCTCCATCCTTACATCCTCATTTCCACTACAAGACTTCGAAACATATCTTTTTAAGAAGCTGACACAGGGAATTATATGTATGATCCTCTCGGTCTCAATAATGGCGGTGGCGTTTGGAGCAACAATCATCCTAATCATGATGACACATAATTGGAAAAATGTTGTTTGGAGTGTGGTTGGATTTCTTCTTGTCCCCATTTTTTTTCTCTCATATTCACCTCTATGTTCAGCAGTCCTGGGACGTTGCACAGAATCTTCCAAAAATTTTGTTGCAAAATTCCTCAAAGGTGTTGCCATTGGGGTTGCAATATTCGTCTTTGTCCTCTTTTATTGTTTATATCTAGCTTTCAAAGGACTGTTCTGGACCGTGAAAAAGGCTTTTCGTTGGATTTGTGGGAATAAATCCGATACCCATTCTCCACAGCCAACTACAGCTCCTATTACTCAAGTTTGAAAGAAGAAACATAATTTCGTTTCAGAACTTTTTTCAGAGCATGTTGTCCTCTCTTCTTTTTCTATAAAGTAACAGAACTTGCCTGTGTAAGGTTAATAATTAGCATATTGAGAGTGTAGTATTAGTTGCTTACTCATTCTGATGCATGTATGTTTTAAATTTTAATTTTAGAGACTATATATATATATATATATATATATATATATATAGAGAGAGAGAGAGAGAGAGAGAGAGAGAGAGAGAAGGTTTTCTTACTCCTTCCAAGCATTTCTCTTAGCAAAATGTTCATTTGTTCATTTGTATCAAAACACCCTTTTAGTATCGAAAATACCAAAAAATTGAAGTTCATTTGTTCTAATTTTCTCTTCATTCTACCTATATATGATAGCGAACATGTTGGTCATGGGTACTAAAACCAACAAGTGGGTTATCAGTCATGACTTTTCCTTTGCAAGCTTATCCACCTCTTCCTGAGCCTTATATTCTATTACAAGTAGTGGCATTCATATTACTTGTTTTGTAGGTGCAATTCATTTGCATGATCATGTTACTGTGGTTTTCTTTTAGTTGCCTTATTATTTGTTTTGTAAGATAATTACTTATTGTGCATTTAAAATTGTTAAATCATATTAATTTGATTATATTTAGTGTGAACCCTTTTTGTAGAAGATGTTGGTCTAAGTTGTGAAAAGGTTCTTATGGTTCCATCTTAAATGTTACATATTTAAGATAAACATGATATAATGAGAGTTATGTTGCTATATTATAATAATTTAATAAATCATTATAATGTTTTAATTTTAATCAAACATGCATGTATGAAACCTTAGAGTTCCCATTCAAGTATCATTGGAAGAAAAAAGTTTCTCTTATTACATAATAAAGACATTTAAGTTGTCAAATGGTGAAAATGGTATATCTAGGCCATTTTCAAGTTGATAACTTTTAAATTTGTCTAGCATGTGATAAAGATCTTTTCTCTACAAATGATGCTTGAATTGTCCAATTGGACAGTATAGGAAAACATAATATCTATGAAGTTAATTGTTTGTTCTTAAATCTTTTTTTAGAAAGTTTGGTAGTCTTTTCTCTTGTTCTTTAGGTGCATATTTGGACAAGGTTACATATTGTGCCTTGTCCATTTTGTGCACATGGAGAACTATAGGAAAATGCAGCCGAAATTTCTTTAAAATTAAATTGAGTACATTGGCAATTGATACATAGGGATTATGTATTCCTATATGGGATAGAAACCACTACCTAATTAAGGATGTTGTAAATGTCAGAATGCATAAATCACTTGCTTCTACTCATTGAAAGCTTAGCCACATTAGTTCACCTTTTTAGTTCATGGTATCATTGTCTCATTGGGAGCAAATTCAATGAAACTGTTGAAAGCTTTATCATTGAGTATCATCCTTCTACTTACCTTTCTTATTTTGTGCTTCATCAAACAAGCGAACTTTTAAGTCTCATTTTAAGTACTCTATCAAATTTTGATGGAGTAAGCCCATTTTTTCCTATTAATTGAAACATTTAAAGACTTTTGTTGTTTTCCATAGTAATATTTATGTATTGGTATTATCTCAACTATTACTCTTTCATATGTCTATGTTTGATACTATTCAACAATCAAGATGATGTTAAGAAGATACTTAGATTTAAAAGAAATGATTTTCAACCCATAATTAAAAAGATATTTCCATCCATATGTCTTGCTCATCTTGTGGCATTATAGAAATTATGTGTTTTTTTATTTTTCAAACTTTTTAAAATTTCAAACTTAGTGTACTTGAGAATAGAACACAAGATTGAGAGTTACATCTAATTTTTTATTCCTATTCATGCACAAACCAAACATAATGATGGAATTCATATCCATTTTTTATTCTAATTTTTTAATAACACCATATACTAATTATATTTGTTGTCATATTGCTTATAGCTAGATGACTTACACATTGTTGTTTTTTGGATTGGTAAAAGTTTTTGTGAAAATGTTTGAAATTTGAAATTGGTGGATCATATATTTTGAGGCTATTAATAGGATAGTTATTAATAACTTTAGTGGTTGGTGGTATCTAGGAGCTTTGTTTCTCTCTTGTACATCAAATGGATCGTTCTTGGATGTCAAAGGATAGGAGATCAAAGGATTATGCGGATGGGGTAGAAAGTTTTATTGCATTCGCATTAAAACATTCCGCATATAAAAACTCCATCTAATGCCCTTGCCTTCAATGTGGTAATATGATATTCCATACTTCTCCAAAAATTAGAGAGCATTTATTTTTCTATGGAATTGATCAGAGTTACCATACATGGTATTGGTATGGAGATGCTACTCCAAGTGGACCACCAATTAGTAGGGTATAATGTCATCATAAGGTTCAATTTACTGATGTGGATAGTATAGTAGAAATGGTTCAAGCTGCACATGATGATTGTAAGAATGACCCAGAATTTTATGAAACATTACTTGAAGATGCCCAAAAACCTTTATATTCTAGTTGTAGAAACTTTACAAAGTTGTTTGCATTCGTGAAATTATACAACCTGAAAGCACAATATGGATGGTCTAATAAAAGTTTTTAGAGCTTTTGGGAATTGTTGGAGATATGTTACCTTTAAACAATGAGTTACCTTTGTCTATGTATGAAGCAAAAAAGACATTGAATGCATTGAGAATGGAATTTGAGAAAATGCATGCTTTTCCAAATGATTGCATATTGTATAGGAATGATTTAAAGGATGCATCTTCATGTCCAACTTGTGGAACTTCATGATGAAAGTTAGATAGAACAAAAACTAAAAAGAGAAATGGTGTCCCTGCAAAAGTAATGTGGTATTTTCCTCCAATTCCAAGATTTAGAAGATTGTTTCGATCCCCAAAAGTTGCAAAAGACCTCATATGGCATGCCCAAGAAAGAGAATTTGATGGCAAATTGCGTCATCCATCTGATTCCCCATCATGGAAACTAGTTGATCACAGATGGCCTGATTTTGCTTCAGAACCTAAAAACCTTAAACTTAGCATTTTAGCAGATGGTATAAATCCTCACAATTCAATGAGTAGTAGACACAATTGTTGGCCTATTATAATGGTCATTTATAACCTTCCGCCTTGGTTATGCGTGAAAAGGAAGTTTATGATGATGTCTTTGTTAATATCAGTTCCACAACAACCTAGAAATGACATTAATGTTTATTTAGCACCATTATTGGATGACCAAAAAATGTTGTGGGAGGTGGGGTTGAATCTTATGATGCACGTCAACAAGAGCTCTTTACATTAAGAGTTGTTCTATTATGGACAATCAATGATTTTCCTACGTATGAAAACTTATCTGGTTGCATAGTTAAAAGATATTTTGCATGCCGCATATATGGGGAAGATACATACTCTCATAGATTGAAGCATGGGAAAAAGAACTCATATACATGTCATAGACGATTTCTTCCTTGCAATTATCCTTTTAGGAAACAGAAAAAGGCATTTAATATGGAACAAGAGTTTCGATCACCTCCACAACCATTGAGTGGAGAAGAAATTCTAAGGAAAATTGATGTCATTTGTAATTCATGGGGAAAAAATAAGATCACTCGAGATAAGTTGAATATCAAAACTAGAAATTGTTAGAAGAGAAAGTTCATATTCTTTGATCTTGAGTATTGAAAATACCTACATGTTCGTCATAACTTGGATGTAATGCACATAGAGAAAAATGATTGTGAAAGCATCATCGGTACCTTACTTAACATTCTAAGTAAGACAAATGATGGACTTAATTCTAGTTTAAACCTTATGGAGATGGGCTTAAGGTGTGAATTAGGGCCAAGGTTTGAATCAAATTGAACTTATCTCTCACCTACATGTTACACACTATCTTAAGTGGAGAAGAAGCTTTTTTTGCCAAGCTTTATCACAATTAAAGGTTCTTGAAGGTTGATTACTACTCAAAAAGTGCTATTTGATAGCTTGTAATTAACTCTTTCAAACACTTTTGAGTAGTAGTTATTGCCTTTTAACTCAATTGACATGTTAAGGACCCTTGCAATCGTTTCTAATCAAATTGTGTTAAGTTTTGGTGTTTTGATAGCTTTTTGATCACCAAAGCAATCCAAGATTGAGGAGAGTTATTTGGAATCCATGGCAAAGCAATGAAGAGCTCAGAAACATGAAGAACCAAAGCTTTGAAGTCCTTTGCCATAAGCAAATCCGGAATGCAAGGAGAGAATCAAAGAGGAGAAAAGCAAAAAGGAAAACAGAGGACAGCAGCTGCAGTCTTCCTTCGCACTTTTGGAGCACTTCCCGAAGTCCATTTTCTACATGCTATATACCATTTCAAAGCTCAGGAAGTCAATAATCCAACGCTTCAAACCGTGTACGATTTGGAGCTGAAATGAGGAAGTTACAGCCATTGGAAGCCGATCACTCCAAGCTGAAGGAAGAATTTTGCACAGCATTGCGAAATCACCCTTTTGTTGCGAAATGATTTCGCAGCCTTTTTGCACAGTGCTGTGGAATTCCCCCTGAAGTTTCACGGCAAGTTGGAAGGTGACCACCGCAAGCTGAAAGACCACTTTGCAGCGGTGCGAAATTAACCGGTTGCTGTGAAGTAATTTCGCAACCTTTTTGTGCATCTGCGAAATCTCGCAGACCTCGTTTTCACCTGCGAAATGGTCCTTAGTGCTTCCCGATATTTGTGACCGACTCTTTTAGATCTTTTCTTCAGATATTTTTGTCTAAATTTCCATTTTCTCCTTGTAACCCACCAATTATAGGATTCCTTAGTTATTAAGTTTGGAAAAGGGGTGAATAACCTCAGATATTTTGTTTTGTAATTTTCTTTATATATAGCTCTCGGGAACTTGTTCTCGAGACGGTGGGAGGACGGATCCTTTGTACAAATTTGCAAGGAAGTAAAATACAGAGCACTTGCTCTGCTTTTCATTTATATTTTTGTTCTTTTTCTTTCTAGCCAATCAAACTCTGAGGATTTTTCCTCAGAGGATGAGAGGTTAGGCTTTTCGTCTCTTGGAGCTAAGGTACCGGGTAAGTTTCCGAATGATAAATTGGAAGTTTTGTTGTTTTAGTTTTTAATGAAGAGAAAGTGTGACCCGTTAATGGTTTTTATCTTTTTAGTTAACTTAAAACGCCATTAAATCACCTGGGCCAACACTTGGTAAGGCAAGTGATCTCCATCCATGGAGATTCACTAGTTTACCCCTTGCGAGCCTCTGGGAGGTGACTTGAAGGTAGGATTTTCTAGAATAGCCAACACTTGGTAAGCTTTTGGACTCTAAGGAGACATCCATTAGTTATCTCTTGCGAGCTTTTGACGGGTAATCCAAGGTTAAAGATCACCTTGAATGGCAAGTGCTAGGTGAGAGGTATGAGCCATTGCAAGATGCATCGGTGAGAGGGATTTAGTGTTTGAACCCATTAATGGGAAGCATCTGTACAACACCGGTTGGAGAAGGAACTATATGTTAATTCTCTAATGCGAGAAAAAGAAACAAGTGACCGGAACTCCCTTTTTGTACAAGGAATCTGAGCCCAGTGATCTAAACTCCAAGAAACACTTTTCTTTGTAATTAAAATCAGCTATTATTTTTGGTTAGCTTAAAACCAATCTTTGTTCAAACATCTTTATGTTTTCTTTTAAAGCTAACCTTGAAATGAAAATGCACCAATTCAGCTTTGAATTAATATCATTTGTGAAATGAAAACCCATCCCAGTGAACGATCCTAGAGCCACTATGCTATAGTAGCTTTGTCTTTGCTACCCTAGTATATGGTGTAATAGGTTATAAATTTTGTTGATTACTTCCTCAATCAAGGAGCACCAGCTGGACATGAATCAGCTGAGACACCAACTGGGCACGAATCAAAGGTTATTGCTCTAACATGAGAAACCTTGTGTCAATGGAAGACTTGAAGCTTTATGGTCTTAAATCTCATGACTATCATGCATTAATGCAACAGTTATTGCCAGTGTCATTATGATCAGTTTTGCCAAAGCATGTAAGACATGTTATTTATAGATTGAGTTTTTTTTTTCAATGCTCTTTGTATCAAAGTGGTTGATGTGCCTGCATTGGATAAGTTGCAAGATGATGTAGTGGTGACATTATGCTTACTTGAGAAGTAATTCCCACCTTCCTTCTTTAATATCATGTTTCATCTTACTATGCATCTTGTAAGAGAGGTCAGACTTTGTGGACCAGTTTACTTAAGGTGGATGTACCCCTTTGAAGGATTCATGAAAATTTTTAAAGGGTATGTATGAAATCGTAACCAACCCGAAGGTTGCATAGTCGAATGTTATATTAGGGAGGAAGCTATTGAATTTTGTACAAGGTAATTATCAAATGTAGATGCAATTGGGATTCCTGTTAGTGTAAAAATTAACCAAAAAGTTAGGGCACCCATACCTGGAGGTCAAGTTGTGATTGTTGATTTTAATTTTTGATTCCATGCACATCATTATGTTTTAGAGAACACAACTATTGTCCAACCTTATATCGAGTAAGAACTACTAACACTTAATATTTATCTGTTATACTTAAATTAACTATAGGACAATAACTTTGAACTTCTTATAAATAATTGCATAGAGAGCACATGGAATGGTTGAAATTGAAAAATCATTGTCAATCTAAAAGATAAAAGTGGCTCCAGGATGAACACATGCGAACATTTACTTATTGGTTTCGAAAAAAGGTATTGGATTGGTGCTAAAATTTGAACTATTCTTTTTTCTAATGTTGAACATGCATAGTAACTATTATTTATAATTATAAATTGAAGCTGCAATTGATAACAATGAACCTATATCTGAAACCCTTAACTGGATAGCTCATGGTCCTAGCCACTATGTCTCGAAATATCATAGATATGTCATTAATGGATGTCGATACCATAGCAAGAAGTGTGATGACTTATGAGCTACCAAAAATAGCGTAGTTAGTATTGTAGATTCAATAATACAAATTTCAAGAGCCAAGGATCAAAAGCTAGTGTTTGGCGAGCTTTGTTTCTACAGGATTATTAACGAGATCTGGGACCTTGATTATACCATGTTTAGGATACCAGTTTTCAAGTGTGATTGGGTTGATAATAAGAATGACATAAAAGTTAATGATCTTGGCTTTACATTAGTTAACTTTAACAAAATTGCTCATAAATTAGATCCTTTCATTTTGTCATCTCAAGCCAAGCAAGTATTTTATGTGTAAGACCAACTTGATCCAATATGGTTAGTTGTTTTGTCAACTCCTCAAAAAGATTTCTTGGATAAGGAAGGAGGAGATGACCTTGTGGACAATTCTTTTGAACACCATCCCTTTATAAGGATATTGCCAGAAGTTGAAGCGTTTGATGCAATGGCTAACTCAGATGCAATATTTATAAGAGGTGATTGTGAGGGGTTTGGATTGAGAACAAATCCTCTATGTAGCTGAATTGTAAACTTATAATAATGATGTACAAATAAAGGATGTCGAGAGGGTTGCAGATCCCACAAAATAGGTAATTTTTATTCTTTTTGTTTCCAAAGAACATCAAGTTGATTGCCTAAGTTGAGCCATTTTGATGTTATTATTATTATTATTATTATTATTAGTATTATTATTTTTGCTTCTACATTTGACATTTCTTGTCATTAAAATTCGATGTACTACAGCAAATATCAAGTATGATTCTTGTAAAATTCTTGTTTGTAAAAAATAAAATGTAATCATTTAGTTATTTGCAATTTTTAGTCTTCATATGAACAAGTTAACAATTCAGTAAGTTAAATATGCAATTCTAAAAGGCTCTCATAGGAAAATGCAAAAGAAATGACAATGGATTAGCAAAAATAATAAGAGAAACACATACTAGAATATACAAGTTCATAAAATAAAACAAATTTAAATTAAAATAAATCAAATGAGCAAGAAAGAAGGAGAAAAAATAGCTAAACTAAAATGTCAACTTTGTTATGTGATGAACCATTCCAAAAAAGGTTTATGAAATTTATGATCTGAATACATACAATTCACTAAAAAAAAAAAAATATTTGAAACAACAAAAAGTATAAATAACTGATTACTACTCAAAAAGTGCTATTTGATAGCTTTTAATTAATCCTTTTAAACACTTTTGAGTAGTAGTTAGTGCCTTTTAACCCAATTAGCATGTTAAGGCCCCTTTCAATCAATTCTAATCAAATTGTGTAAGTTTTGGTGTTTTTGTTAGTATTTTGATCACCAAAGCATTATGAGATTGAGGAGAGTTATATGGAATCCTTGGCAAGCAATGGGAAGCTTAGAGGCATGAAGAATCAAAGCCTTGAAGCACTTTTGCCATAAGCAAAGTGGAAATGTAAAGGGGAAGCAAAGAGAATCCAGCCATGAAGCATTTTTTATGACAGTCACTGCAGCCACTTTTGGAGCACTTCCTGAAGTCCAAATTATGCATGCTATATGTCATTTGAAAGCTTAGGAAGTCAACAATCCAATGCTTCAAACCGTGTATGATTTGGAGCTGAAATGAGGAAGTTACAGCCTTTGGAAGATAACTGCTCCAAGCTAAAGGAAGGATTCAGAAAAGTGCTGCGGAATCAGCCTTTTGTTGCGAGATATTTCGCAACACTTTTGTACAGTGCTATGGATTTCCCCTGAAGCTTCACGCCGCGATGGAAGCCAAACACCACAAGATGGAAGTCCACTTCGCGGAGATGTTGAATCAGCCTTTTGCTGCAAAGAAATTTCGCAGCCCTTCTTATGCACCTGCGAAATTTCGCAGACCTCATCTTTTACCTGCGAAATGGTCCTTAGTGCTTCCCGATATTTGTAACCGACACTTGGAGATATTTTTCATTAGATTTTTGTTGCCTAAATGCCCAAATTCTCCTTGTAAGTCACCAATGATAGGATTCCTTAGTTTATAAGTTAGGAATTTGGCAAAAATATCTATGTAATAGCTATCAATGTAATTTTGGTTTAAATAGAGCCCGAGGAGCCTGTTCTGAGGGTGATGAACCTTTTGTAAAAGTTTCAAAGTAAAATACGGAGCTTGAGCTCTGCTTTACCTTCTCACTTTGATTGTGTTTTTACTTATTTTACTAAGTTATGCACTCTCTGAGGAGCTTTCCCCAGAGAATGAGTAACTAAACTTTTTAGTTCCTTGGAGTTAAGGTTGCCGGGAAAGGTTCCAAGTGCAAGAATCAGAAACTTTGTGGTTTCAGCTATGAATGAAGAGAAAGTGTGTCCCGTGAATGGTTTCTAATGTTTTTAGTTAACTTAAAACGCCTTGGAGTCACCTGGGCCAACACTTGGTAAGGCAAGTGATCTCTAACCATGGAGATGCACTAGTTTACCCCTTGCGAGCCTCTGGGAGGTGACTTGAAGGTAGGATTTTCTAGAATAGCCAACACTTGATAAGCTTTTGGACTCTAAGGAGACATACATTAGTTATCTCTTGCGAGCTTTTGACGGGTAATCCAAGGTTAAAGATCACCTTGAATGGTAAAGGCTAAGTGAGAGGCTTGAACCATTGCAAGTTGCATCAGTGAGAGAATTAAAGCTGAAATCCAATTAAGGGATGCATTTGTGCAGCACCTGTTAGAGAATTGACTTTATGTTAATTCTCTAATGTGAGAAATTGAACCAACTGACCGGAGCTATGCTTTTGCATGAGGAACCTCCCCTGTATACCTGAATCTCCAAGGAATGCTTTTCTTCTTAAGTAATTTTCATCACTTGCCGTGTTGTTAACTTAAGCTTAACCCTTTTCCAACCAAAGTTTGTGTTTTATTTCTTAAGCTAATCTTGAAATGAAACAGCACCAATTCACTTTGAATTGGTATCATTTTCAACTTGAGTACCCTTCCCAGTGGAACGATCCTAGAGCCACTATGCTATAGTAGCTTTTTATTTGCTACCCTAGTTCATGGTGTTATAGGTTAAAAATTTTGTTGATTACTCCCGCCATCAAGGAGCACCAGCTGGACACGAATTAGCTGAGACACCAATTAGGCATGAATCAATAACTGAAGCACACAACTAAATTAAGCTAATTAAAGATTGTCTTTGTCTCACTTTTATGGCACTAGTGAACAAGAAATTGAGAATAGATTAAGTCCTTTCATTGGTGGCATTTCATTATGCAATGATGAGGGATTGTTTTGTCTAAAATTTTCTTTTTACAACTCTTCTCTAACAAGGTTATATCTAATATAATGTAAACTAATCTTTGTTAGTTTTTTTTTTTTTTTGTTACAAAAATGGATCCAGAGAAATGAGAAAAACCCACAAAAAGGAAGTATAGAGGAATGACACGAAAGTTCATGATTACCAAGAACATAAGCAAAGGGATCAAATTGCAGGTTAAGTACAATCTCAATGGCATTTTCATAGGAAAATCGATAGTCCATCTAACAAGCTATTTAGGTGTATTAGCATGCACTATGGTGCCAATAAGATATCAAACTTGGCATGTTGTACCTAAATACTTGAAGGATAAGTTATAGGACAACATTGAGGTAACACATTCTTACTTGTATCACCTTTATGCAAAACATCAATCATTCCTAACCACATGAAGTTACTAACACATATACTATTAATGTGTAGGGTGCTTTTTCATTAAATCACAAATGTAGGAGGAATTGTATGCTAACAATTGGAAAATGTTTTCGATTACTTAAGAATATGCTAACAGTGAAGTACATTCTTCATTTCAAAGACCAACCGGAGCTCCTTAAAAAAACCGCCAATTTAATATATTTTTATTAAGGATGAAGATTGGATAATGTTTGTTAAAGATCAATCGTCTAATTGCTTTAAGGTATAATTACAAGTCTTTACATATCTTGTGTTCACATTCATTAATTATATATTTTTTATTTATAGGAATATCGAGAAGTTCAAAAAGAAAGAAGAAAGAAACACATTTATAATCACCATCTAACTAGGAAAGGATATGTTGGTCTTGAGGAAGAGATGGTAAGTTTGTACTAATTTATAGTTTTTTGATTTATTTTATACATAATACATAATAGTGTTATATGCTTATTACATTATACATTGTCTCCTTTTAAAAGATGGTTGCAAGTGGGTCAATTGAAACTATTGATCAAAGCATATTATGGAAGAAAACAAGAGAAAAAAATGATGGCACCTTTGATGAAGTGGCCATACTAGTGATTGAGAAAATAGTAGGTGGATATTTTCAACCTTAATTTCATTTATTTATAATAGCTAATTTATGATAACAAATTTGTAATTGGACTTCATAATTAACATTTTTTAAGGATAAGCTATTGAAAGAGTCTTAAGAGAATGGTAGGAGTGTCAGTGGGAGTAATGATATATTTGTAGAAGCATTGGGTACTCCTGAGTATAGTGGTCAAGTTAGGGCCAAAGGGAAGCACCACACACCTCATCAATATTTTAATAATGTTGTAGATCGTGCTATCAAGGATTTTATAGTAGCATCTAAAGAAGAACAAAGAAACTTTTAGGTAGAAGTGCTAGAAAAATTGTCTCAAATGGGAGTAGTCCCTCCCCAATCTGATGTTAGCAGTTTGAACATGAAACAAAAACAATTTCTCCTACCAGAAGTAGTGGAGAAGCCAATCCCTAGAGGTGAAGATGCAGCCCCACCAATGACAATAGAACCAAAGAACAAGGTATTTTATCTAGTTAAGCTAATTTGATGATAATGTTTGTTGTAATAGGAGATATAATTTATGCAAATTTTGTTTTTTGAATTTAATTCAATTGTTGGTGGCACATATATGGTCTTCTTTTATGTAGTGCAATATAAGAAAATAAAAAAGTTGTCAAAAAAATATTTTAGCATTTTGTGCATTCACAAAATAGATAATATAATTTTGTTGTCTACATAACTAGATCATATGGGATTTTTATTTCATATATTATGAAACTTTTTAACATTCAGTAATTATTTTGATTTGCTATGCATTACTAACCTCTTTTATTTTAAGAATAGCTATTCTTTATATAACCACATAATAATTTGCATGCCTCAATTCAATCTTTCCAATGTTATCTAAAATGACTTCATATCTCAAATTTTTGCTTGTACCTTATAGATGGTTTTCAATATTCACCAATGTTAATTTGAAGATATAGACTTGAAAGAATGAAATAGAGAAATATTGGCTCATATCTAATAATATAACTTCATTTTTTAGGTTAGAAAATGTGAGTTGGCCATGGAGACCAAGGAAAAAATAGTGGTCGGTGGCACAATTATACTTGAATGTGGTCCCAACTATCTAGTAGTTGTTGATGCTCCTTATGATTCAAGTGCACCCCTTCCCATTCCTATTCTTGGACAAACTACTATTGTTGAGGCTACAATTGGTTACCAAGTTTTGTGGCTAGCTTATTTAGTCATCATTCATACTCCTATCTCGGTAAGTAAATTTAATTACCAAGCTTTATGATAACCTTCATTTTTGTTTTCATTTTTTTTTGCATATTCAACTAGTTGATTTGATTTATATCATGATTCTTAATTGTATAGACATCTAAGAAAGGAAAGAAACAAAAAGAAAATGAAGTTGAAGTCAAATCTAAGGGTGAAAAAACACAAGATATCAAGAATTTTGAGGCATTGGTTGGCCTCATGTTGAGCACCTCAAGAGTACAACCTATTGACTTCCCAGATGATGTTTTTGGTGAGAGTTTCAAGAGCTTCCTAATGAAAGAAGATATGGACATGATTATATCATCAAAAGAAGTGTCATCCGATTGTATCTTATACTACATCTGGTGAGGGATTTTATAATTTTTTTAATTACTCTTCACACTTTTTTTAGGTAAAAGTTTATTTGCTAATCACCTATAATGATTATTTGATTCGTTCCCAATTGGTGTCTCAACTGATTCATGTCCAGCTGGTGCTCTTTGATTGAGAGAGTAATCAACAAAATTTATAACCTATATCACCATGCATTAGGATAGCTTTAGCTAATATAGCATAGTGGCTCTAGGATCGTTCTCTGGGAAGGGTTTTCAACTCACAAGTGATACCAATTCAAAGTTAAATTGGTGCTTTTTTTTTTTTTTTCAAGGTTAGCTTAAGAAATAAAACACAAACTTTGGTTAAACGAGGTTTTGTTTCAAGCTAACTAAAAAGAAAGTAATGGAAATTACTTATGAAGAAAAACATTCCTTGGAGGTTTGGGTTCACAGGGGAGGTTCCTCATGCAAAAACAGAGCTCCGGTCATTTGGTTCATTTCCTCGCATTAGAGAATTAACATATAGTCAATTCTCTAACCGGTGTTGTACAGATGTATCCTTTAAATGGATTTTAGCTCTAATTCCCTCTCACTGATGCAACTTGCAATGGCTCGTGCCTCTCACCTAGCATTTGCCATTCAAGGTGATCTTTAACTTTGGACTTCCCTTCTCAAGCTCGCAAGAGATAACTAATGGATGTCTCCTTGGAGTCCAAAAGCTTACCAAGTGTTGGCAATTCTAGAAAATCCTACATTCAAGTCACTTCCCAAAAGCTCGCAAGAGGTAAACTAGTGCATCTCCATGGACGGAGATCACTTGCCTTACCAAGTGTTGGCTCAAGTGAATTGAAGGTGTTTTAAGTTAACTAAAAAACATAGAAATCATTGAAGGATCACACTTTCTCTTCATTAATGGCTGAAACCACAAAGCTATAAATTCTTGCATTTGGAACCTTTCCCGGCAACCTTAGCTCCAAGGAACTAAAAGTCTAGCCACTCATTCTCTGAGGAAACTTCCTCAGAGCTTGTTTGGCTAGTAAGAAAAATTAAATGAATATAAACAATCAAAACAAGTAGGTAAGGTAGAGCAAAGGCTCTGTATTTTACTTCCTTCCAAAACTGTACAAAAAGATCTTTGTCTCAGAACAAGCTCCCCCTTTAAATATTGGTTTATTTACCCTTTCTTTTTACTTAAAGACTAAGGAATCCTATGATAGGTGGGTTACAAGGAGACTTTGGGGATTTAGACAACAAATATCTAAAGAAAAATATCTCAAAATGTCGGTCGCACATATCGGGAAGCTTCGGGAGAACATCGCGGCACTGTGCAAAATGGCTGCGAAACTCTCCAGGTAAGCGCTCTCAGAGGATCCAGATATGTCTGACCGGGGAAGTTGAAACGCCCTCCTCTCCCATCCGGTGTCAGGCGTCGGATGTGAAATATCCGAAGAAGGTGCCGGATGTGAAATATCCAGAGAAGGTGGAACGTCAGCCGGACAGAATTCCGGTTGTGAGATATCCGGAGAAGGTGGAACGTCGCAAGGGGGACCGTCTGCATGTGCAAGGTGTAGGGACCCCTCCCCCTGATGACACGGAGCGCGCATCGCTATCCGGAGCAACTCCATCCGGATTCCCCAAGAGGACACATGGCGCGCTCCCCTATCCGGACTCCCTCAGAGAGAAGCACACGGCACTCGCGATCATCACACCCCGGACGATAGCATATCCTATCCGGATATGTTGTCCGGATCATTGACTAAAGTGCATAAGCCTTGCTACGTCATTCCGACAGCCTGCCACAGCCCATGTTCCGCCGCCCTCCGATGGTGTGTCCTGACGCCCTGTCCGGACATCTTTTGCAGGGAAGACTGAACCAGAACTCAATCTGGGTTGAAAGCGTGCGTCCACTTGGCAGCTACGTGGATCACTGGGACGCAAGGCATCAACACAAGGGAGAGAGAGCCACGTGGCATTTTTTTATGGAGGATCCCATACTCCTTGCATTCCGGATTTGCTTATGGCAAAGGACTTCAAAGCTTCGGTTCTTCATGTTTCTGAGCTTTCCATTGCTTTTCCATGGATTCCAAAGAACTCTCCTCAATCTCGGATTGCTTTGGTGATCAAAAAGCTATCAAAACACCAAAACTTAACACAATTTGATTAGAATTGATTGCAAAGGTCCTTAATATGTTAATTGGGTTAAAAGGTGATAACTACTACTCAAAAGTGTTTAAAAGAGTTAATTACAAGCTATGAAATAGCACTTTTTGAGTAGTAATCATTGTTGATAACTTATTATGTGGGATTTAATTAGGCACCTACATAGAAAGTTGATTGATGGAAAGCAGGTTGAACAATATGTTTTTATCAATCCAGCATTGGTTTCAAAATCTGGAATGGGAGAGGGAAGTAAAGAAAACAGGTCAAGGGTCATTGCAGATCGACTAAGGAATGCAAAACATACTGAATATATGCTTATTCCATACAATCCAGAGTAACCTTTTATCCCAAATCTTGATATGGTGTATATAAGTTAGTTTGTGATGTATTAATTTGTGGATATTATATTACAAAATTAATTTCTTTTTCTTTTTTCTTTAGTTTCCACTGGGTCTTAGTGGCACTAGAGATGAAGAGAATGATCGCATATTACCTTGATCCAATGGCTTGTCAACCATGTGATGATCTTAGGGAGATAGTTAACATGTAAGTGTGTACTTCTCGTATTTTAGTACAATGAATATTGTCTATAGAACATCATTTCTCTTTTATAGGGCAATTATAATCAACTCACCAGAAAAATAAAAAACATCAAAGAGAGAGCCGACTTGGGTGAAAGTGGTTGTAAGTACTTATTCCTTTAGATTAAAATATATTGTTTGACCACTTTATTCACTACACAAAATTAGGAAATGGATGGTTATTAATATGATGATTAGTCAGATACTAAAGAAGTAAGAACATATATCATTCTACATTTGTTGTAATTGTTGATACTTTTGCCATAGTGTCCAAGACAACCAGGTAGTGTGGAATGTGGGTATTAAGTGATGAGATACATGAAAGAAATCATTGCTAATCCAAACTAACTAACATCAAAGGTTTGTACACAATGCAATTCATAGGTTGGTCATTTTACTATAGCATTTGATTTGTCAATTCAACTTAGTGAAGGTGTATGTTATTCCATTTCAGTTTAATGGGAGAAAAACATATAGTGAAATGGAGATTAATGAAGTTCGCTCATATTGGGTTATGTTAATGACTCAATTAATCATTACTAATATAACTTCATATTATTCTAAAAATCTAATGAATATTTTGTTAATGTTAATTTTATAATTTATTCTTACTCATGATTTGTTAATGTATATCTTGGTACTCCTAGTTGGCATGTTTTCAATATGGATCATGCAATGGTTTCTTTATTTTGATGGATGTGTAATTGGCAAATTGAGAGGTAAAGCTTAGTAGACATGGTAGGTGTCACAACCTTTGTGTATTTCCCACACACATCCTTATTAGTTGGATTTGTAGAAGTCCTAGTGTTGTAATGGTACAAAAATTCACCCATTTTCAAACTCTTTTTTGTAAAGTCTTTAGTCTCATTACATGTGCATGCATTAGGAATATGTCTATCCTAAAAAAAACCATTTTGGATCCTTAAGATCACTTGCTTTATAACTTTTTCAATCTAAATTTGTAGAGGCCTCCTCCTAAACTAATGGGCTTAAAGTTTAAAATATCTTGTACTTATATTTTCTTTGACATTAAAAAAATAGGAAGTTAGATTAAGACTTCTTACAAATAAGCCTATGGGAAAAATAAATAAATAACAACTCCTTCTCCCTAAATAAGCCTCTAATGCCTCTTTGTCTAAAATAGGGTGTCAACGTGAATACTAGCTCCTCAATCTAAATACAATTGTAAGGAAAGAAACCAGTCATTCTAACATAATAGTTTTTTCCTCCACCAAGGCCTTTTTACTTTTAGTCTGCTGATCATTGTTACAAAAATAAACCTTTTGTCCCTATCATTTAGTTTTTGCTATATTTGGTGTTATTTTACTCTTTTAATCAATAAAGTATTGCCAATGTATTATTTTTCATGGATTCATAACATGTCAAGTTAAAATATCAATTTAATTATAATGTTTTAGCTTAAATTAATTTCTCTTCATTCCTAGTTTGTTTATCTCAATTATTCTACTACCTTTGGCTACCAACCTTCTTTGAAATTAATAAGCTTATTGAATTTAATGTGTTAAAAATTTTAAGAATCTAATTTGTTGCTAAATTGTTTATTGTATATTCTTTAGGTTGTATTGAAATACATAGGTCATTCTCTTAAGTACGTCACTACTACTCTTGCTTATTCAGACCTGAACATGAAGGACACCCTGCAATAGTTGAAAATTTTCATAAAAGAATATTGAGGTAAGATGTTTAGGTTATTGTTAGTTTTATGAATAAATTTCATGTTTAGAAAATCATTTCATGTAAGTTTCATATTTAGGATTTATACTTAGGATAATAGATATCCTCACATGATTAGATGTTAATGTGCCCTTGCAAGCTAGCTCTTCTCTTGACATTATACTTCATATCGACTACATTAATTGGTTAAATAGATAGAACCAATAAATTGTAAATTTTATGTATAATAGATATTAACAATAGGAAGAACATAGATAATTTGACATACAATTTCATAATTTTACATAGATATTTTAACTTATAATTTCAGAATTTTTCAGACTTAAAGTTTTTTTCCTTTTAACTCCTTTCTTGCTTCCTTTGCAAAACATCCAGTGTCTTGTAGGACCTATAAGAAGGATGAAAAGATGTTAATGGTTGAAGTTTCATATATAAGATACAAATCATACCAAAATAGTCACTAAGATCAAAACTTTTCTTTTTTTTAAGTTTTTTAAGAGTCAAAGACATTTGTTTATACATATAATTGATGACTTGTAAAGGCCAATTGGGTGAAAGGGCTAAAAGACCATTATATAATGGAGATAGTTGATGAACAATGGGTCCTTTAGTTAATTGTAGTTCATAATCATACCTAATTAGGGAAGAAAGCAACCACATGGATATACCATCTTCATTGATGAAGGGAAAACACTTAACCTAGTTATTTAATTGGTTCAGTTCTATCCATAATGAGTTAGTCCAAGTAAATGATTAAGTGTATACATGCTTTAAATTTAAGACCTACTTGGACTTATGGTAAGCCCCAATATGTTGATAGCATATTTTGATAACCCTAGGTGCAAGTCACCATCCACTCATGGTTACAGCATGAATGATAACATGAGTTTGACAAAATTAATTATTGCATTCAACCAAAGTTAGATATACTTATAACATATTTTGATAACCATGTGCAAGTCATCATTCACTCATGATTACAATAAGAATGATAATATGAGTTGCACAAAATTAATTATTGCATTCAACCTAAGTTAGACAAAATCAAATATTGCATTTGGGAAAATACTCGAAAGTGGTTTATTGTTTGCTTTCTTAAACACATAACAAGAGTTCAAGGAATATTTGGAAATTTGGTGTAACAAAATTATTGAGGTTTGTTTAGTTCTTCAAACATGTTGAAATTTATTATAGTGGAAGAAATCTATCTTGGAAATTTTAAAAATTGGTATATACACATTTCATTTATAAAGTTGTATTTTTCTTTACTATTTGTCAATATTAGTTATATGTAACCTCTCAAATATTTCTGCAAGTTGAGCATCTAGAACATGAGTTGTAACCATCCTTATGCATTTTGAAGAAATATGATGTAGAACAAGATGCATCAAAAGACTATGAACAACTCAAAGTTGAAAAAAAAGTTGTAAATTTTTTTTTTTTAAACAATTTCAACTAAATTTAATGCTAAGCAAATTCATAATTGATTATGTGTGACATTTATTGGTAAATTTTAATAGTGAAAGAGAAACACCATAATTAGTACTTTTTCTCCTAGGACTTTCTTAAATTAACTTTTTATTACTCATTCATTGTTTGTGGAAAGTTATAAAACAGGGCATAATTAGGACTTTTATGGGTTATTAAAATTTCGAATGAGATAAGATGACACTTTTTTAAAGCGTCATGCTTTGTTCTCATAGGATATTAAAGGTAGAAGATGACACTTATTATGAGTGTCAACGTCACTTTAACCTATACAATGACATTTTTCATAAGCATCAAGGTTGAGGATTTTAGAACATGATACTTTTTTCGAGCATCAGGGTTGAAAATTGCTATAAGATGGCACTTATCATGAGTGTCGATGTTGCTCCTACCCGTACAATGACGCTTTATCGAGTGTCAATATTGAGATGAATGAAATTGCAGACCTCTAATGACACTTATAGAGCTCCAAGGTTTAGAATAATGACGCTTTCTATGAGCGTCATGGTTAACCGCCAAAGAAGATGACGCTTGTGAAAAGCATCAACTCTTGGAAATTCATAAGATGACAGTCTAAGATATGACGCTTTTGGAAAGCGTCATCTTATATCTATCTTAATGCTTAAAAAGCGTCATCTTTTGAAATTTTCCTTGTAGTGAATTAACAAATGTTTACTCATAACAATCATTCAAATAACATTCATATTAAGTCTACAAATGATATAAACTTATTGAAGACCAGGCGTAAAAAAAATTTAAGCATGAAAAAACAAACCACTAAGCTATCTTTTAGATATACTTTCCATTTTCTATTTTTTAAAAACCAAAAGTAGTAATAAATTCCACATAAAATGTAAGATCTCTTATACAAAAAGTACAATCTTATGTAATGCTCTTAAAATTCACTTTAAAAATTCTTAAAATTTGAACAATTTTTAAAAATTGTCTCGAAAGTTCTTGTATTTTACATAAAAGTTACTATTATTTTCTATCTTTTAAAAAAATAATGTTTTAAGATGATATCTAAATTGAAAGAAAAAAAAAAGTTAGAAAATTATTCACGAGATAGACCATAAAATTCATAAATGTCTTTTCAAGGTAAAAATGTTTCTAGAAGAATTAACACTTTCTCTATAAAAGCATGAATTCTAAACTATAGACTATGATTTTGTGGGGTCTGGGTCATTTTTATTGTTGGATTGCGTCAGAAGAACTTTTCATGCCAACTTATATGAAGGGAAATAAGGTGGAAGCTTCACAAATCTTCCATGTTTTCATTTCTAATTTACTAGAAGTAAAGGAGATTTTCATTAACTTTATTTTAATATGTTTCACATTTATTAACTTCATAAAAACATAATACTACCTTTAATTACATTAAAACTAGAAATGGTTAAAATTTATTTAAGGTCAACCATAAAAGAAGTTTAAGCATGAAAAGAAAAAAAAAAAAAAAAAAGAACCACTAAGCTATTTTGAATATACTTTCTATTTTCTATTTTGTAAAAACCAAAAGGATTAACTTTGACATAAAATATAAGATCTCTTATACAAAAAGTACAAACTTATTTTATGCTCTTAAAAATTACTTTAAAAAATTTTAAATTTGAAGAAGTAAAAAAATTAAATTAAACTTTAATTTTCTTTACAACATTTCAAAAATATTTTTATCTTTTTATTGTATGTGTCAAATTTTCTTTTATTTTATATAAAAGTTATTATTATTTTCTATTTTTAAAAAAAATAAGTTAAAGGAAGTGTATCCATATCACATCTAAATTGAAAGAAAATAAGTTAGGAATTATTCACAAGATAGATTGTAAAAATTAAAAAATATGTATTTCCATAATTTATTTGGAAAAAAATGTTTTCCAGATGAATGAACACTTTGTCTCCAAAAACATAAATTCTAAACTATGGACTAAGATTTCCAAGTACTAGGTCATTTTTTTTTTCTTGTTGGATTGCTTCTAAAGAACTTTTTTATGCTGACTTATAAGAAGGAAGATAAGTTGGAAGCTTCGTAAATCTTCACTGTTTATATTTCTAATTTACCAAAAGTAAAGGAGATTTTCATTGGTTTAATTTTAATGTGTTTCACATTTATTAACTCCATAAAAACATAATACTACCTTTACATCAAAACTTAACTAGTCTTATTAAATACATAAACAAGTCTTCTTAGTAAACCTCATCGACCTAAATAAGAACTCTCCATTGATGCAGATTTAAGAAACTTCTTGGAAAATCAAGGACTAGTTTATATGCTCCTCTAATCAAGAGAAAAGTATAAGGTTATGCATCATGGTAAATTGTGTAGGATGAAAAAAAAAATTACCAGTCAAGCTCTGGTAGGATAGATATAAGTGTGAAGGTATCAAGAGTGCAATGATTGGGTATGAAATGACAAGTAGGTGGGTATACAAGATCAAATCGAGTATGCTAAGAACCCAAAGTGTCATCAGCTCCATGATCCTTCAAAATTCTCTATTAAGTGACCATATCTGAACACCAAAATATCCAACAAGGTGGCTATGCCCCAGTATGAAATGATGACAACATGAAACTATCCAATAATCCTCATATCACTAATTAGAGGCTCCACTCTAATGAATAAATCTGATCACCCTCTAAAAGATGGATATGCTTTAGTGTGGGGAATAAAATAGAATAGCTATGCTCCAATGTATGGTAATGTATCCAAATGAATAACCACTAAGAGGGTTATGCCCCAATGTACATCAACATATCAATATCAAACTTTGCTTCCAGTGTTGAAAATGAAAATATCTCAACATGACCTATGACTCCTAATCCACATGCTCTATAAGAATGAATGAAGTGGCTATAACTTAGTATAAACTATCTGAAGTGGCTATTACTCCAAGATAAATCAGGCTTTGTCATCAATGAAAAGGTTATGTCTCAACTTGCATCATCAAATTAAGATCAATCTCAACTCCCGATACTAAAAATGAAAATATCTCAACATGATCTCAACAACTCCTAATCTATGTGCTCCATGAGAATGGAGTAAAGTGATCATGTCTACCATACAAGATCTCTAAAGCAATTGTGTCTCAAAGTAAACTATCATCTCAAAAATCCATTAATGGGAGGAGTATGTCCTAGTATCAAGTAGAGTGACTACATCTCTAATAAAAGTGCTCTTTGAAGCATATATGGCTTAGTATAAGTCATCACACAATTCTTGATCCATCGTAATCTAGAAGGAGTGAAATGGCTATGTCCTAATGTAGAGCCATCTCATAACTCCTAATCCAACATAAGAAGACTATGCCTAGCAAATCATCATCACAAAAATCTATCACTAATAAGAGGAGTATGCTATATTGTAAGATCATCATCTCAAAATCCATCATCAATAAGAAAAGTATGCCCTAGTGTAAGATTGTCTTGTATCTCCTCATCCATCATGCTTCTAGTAATCTCCAACCAATATGAAATGTTGCCCATATGTGAGCTATCAAACAAAATGCATGATATCATGGCCACATGGTGGTCTCTAGACCTAAGACATAATGTAGGATAGGGTAAAAGGATAAAAGAAATGAAAGGAAACTAGGCTAAAAAATCCCAAAGTTATAATCCCCATACCCCTCAAGCATTAGATGCAATGCGTAGAAAACATCATCAGTCTTGAACCTAGGAATGTCTTACATAAAACAATGATGGTAGAGGAATGAACATTTCAAACATCAAGAAAAGGAATACAAACAAGATGTGAATGCTAAATCCAAATCCGACATTGAGTAGGATGAGAAAAAGAAGAAAGAGATCAAATATGGAAAAATAAAGGGAAGTAATGAAATAAAGGAAATGGAAAGAAAAGAGAAAGAAATATGAGTACTGTTCAACCCACATCAGAGAATATATAGAAGTGATATCATAAATGAATGAAATAATGAATAAAGCAAAGATCCAAAGTTCCTAAGGAGGGGTCGCTCGCCTTTCTCATATAAGTCAAATGGCTCACACTCTGACCGAGAAGTATATATCACAATAGAATCAAGTAAAAGGAGGATCCCAAGGAGTTCAAATATGAAGTCTCATCAACACATGAACCCAATGAAGCAAATTCCCACATACATACACATGCTCGACAAAGACTAGTACGATAAACGTACAAATTGTTGGGATTGAGCCCCTAAAAACAAAACATGATGTAACAAAGTTAGACTTAACTATCCCTTTGCTATCCCTTTGGTGTATTAACATTGATTTGAGCATTCAACCCATGTCTCTTACATTGTACATGACTTGGATGCATTAGGAGTTGAACAGAAGATACAAGTTATGGGTTCCTTGTAAGTAGATAAATTGCCCATAGTTGGTTCATGGATTTGGGCAATCCAGTAGAGACTATAGCACACCACCTCTTAATTAGAGGAATGGTTTATCTTGGTTGTCAGGATGAGTTTCCTATGGTTAGTGCACTAGTGTATGTGATGTACACTAGACAAGACCTACGATGAATTATAAGACAAGGCTATCAATTGTCATGATTCGCCAAGCTACTATACTTCATGGACTCTTGACCTTGAGAGGATATCGAATCTCTACTAAAATCAACAGGAGGCTTTGACCTATGGGTGAGGCCCTAAAGTGGTCATATATCCCTATGGATTGGGTCACTATTGATGGAGGCTAGTGGTAACAAGCTTTCTTGATAAAGGCACCATGATATCTCATTGGATTGAAATAGTGTGTTCCCTTGGGTGATCCAAAGGACATGTGATCATGAAATATGTGGCCATAGTAATTCCTTTAGTGGAATTTGGCATATACTTCTTGGAGATAGAGTATGTCATTTGATCACATGATAGTGGGATATGTAACTCAAGGATTTGAGTGGTAATCTTGATAGGTGGTAACACTACCTTGTTAGATTACAAACACCAGTTCATGGGAAGTTTGCATGCAATGGATAGTAGGTCACAGACCTAAGCACTTGGTGGCTCATTGTAGGATACTAGAGTGTAGTTGACTCTTTGTAGTGGGTTGTTAAGTCAATTTTAGAAGTTGGTTTTGAGGGAGCCAGTACGCCTATGGGTCTCAATGGTTCCCTCTCTGAGCTCATATTCCTTGTTGGCACAACTTATGATAGTTGGATAGGTTTTTAGTTCACTTTTGTGCATAAGGGCATTTTGATAATTATGCAAGGTTGTAAAGGGATAAGTGAATGGTATCTCTAGATTGGGCTAATTGATTAATTAGGCCTTGTATGGTTAATTAATCAATCAACAACCTTTTTGGGCTAGATTAAGTGACCTAAGCTCATAGTGGGCTTAAGTCACTTAAGCTTAATAGAAAGCTTATAAATACCCCTTTAGGGGATAGTTCCAAGTCTTGTTGTTCTCCCCTTCACTATGGAGAGAGAACCTTAGACTCCACCCTTGAGATCTCTACCATATCAATGCTTAGACACAAGAAAGACTCATTGGGTAGAAGATCATGGTGTTTACAAGATCCATTATGACTTTGGAGTTATCTACATTAATTGGAATTGATTCGGGAATATCCAGATCAAATGTATGTGGTTTTATTCTCTAGATCCATGTTTTCTATGTTATCCATATTGTTTTTAATACTTGTTTATCCACTATGATACATTTAAAGAGTCTAGGATAGATTTGCATGCGCTATACATGATTTAGGGCATGGGAATGGAGTAATCTAGGGTTTCCAACACAAATAATGTGCTACTTTTTATTTTTTATTTTTATGCTTACTCTAATCAATAACGAATAATCTCTAATGAACATGCATAACCAAATGGATAAACTCTCCCTTATACTGATGTAACATGAATCTTTAATGACAAGATAACCTCTTAAACTAAGATCTCTGAATCACTACCCATGATATGAAATAGAGAGAAAGATATGTTAATCCTCTATGTAGTAATGTGTGGAAAACTACCACTCAAGGTAAAACAAAGATAGTGTAAAGTAGGCAATGATAAGGGAAAGGAAGAGTGGATGAACATAATAAGTGGTGATATGTGATGTAGGAAAAGATGATGATGATGATGAAAAAGTGGAAATAACACTATGATGAGTGAGGGATAAAATCCAAATATTTCTATCATGTCCAAAGCTCATGAGACCATGCAAGCACCATAAGGTCCCTAACCAAGTGTAATAGGTAAATGAGGCGATGAAAGAAAATGTTATGATGCACGTGTGAGGCTCAAAGGGCTAGTAATAGGTAATTCTATATGTATGGGATAATCGGGTAAATATGCTTATGAAACAATGACCACCCATCTTTCAACCACAACCTTGAACATGATGCTTTCAAGCCATCACATGGACAATACTAAAGACTGACATCTATCCAACATAATCATGTAAACCCTCTAAAATAATGTGAAAGTCCACTTCAAACACACCGTGTAACTTCTTTGCCTGTCTCAACCATCGAATGGTCAACAATATCATCAAGCAATCAAATGACTCCCTCATAATAAACCACTCATTACCATACCATAAAACCAACCTATATAGCCATGTCAACTCTCTATAATCATGTGTAAGAACTCAATTTGGATACTCTATAACAACCTTTTTGCCCATCTCAACCATTAAATAGTCAACAACATCAAGGAACCAACCCACTCTCTTTTCACAAACCATCCATCATCATAATGTAAAACTCACCTCAAGTCTTATCATCTTAAACTCTACTTGATTAGATGAAAAGAAGAATGGAAAGGGTAGGCAATAATACTATGCCAAGATAGGATATATCAAGATGGAAAGGTCATGTATTGGTATTAAGGAGTGGTGCTATGTAAGACTCATAATAGTAGGCAGGTCAACAAGTCCAAAAGGTCAAGGTATGGATATAGATGTGTTGGGAACCTTGGATTACTCTATTCCCATGCCTAGGTCATTGAGGTTCATGAGAATCTATCTTAGGCTCTTTAAATCTATCATAGTGGAAAACTAGGTATTCAAAAAACAATATGGATACCACAAAAAATATAGATCTAGAAAATAATGCCATATACCTTTGATCTGAATGTTCTCGGATTGATTCCAGACAGTGTGGAATACTCCAAAGTCATAGTAGATTTTGTAAACACCATGATCCCAACCAATGACTTCTTAAGTCTAGGTACTAAGATGGTGGAGATCTCAAAGATGGAGACTAGGGATTCTCTCTTTGGACTATAAGAAGAAAATGAAAAAAAGTTAGAAACCCTAACCCTAAAAGGATATTTATAAGCTTCCTACTAGACTTAAGTGACTTAAGTTAATTGCATTTCAGTACCCTATGTATATCATAACAAGACACCAAGTACTCGCGTCTGTAACCTACTATCCATTGTATACAATCTCCTCATGAATTAGTTGTCCATAGTTTAATAAGGTGAAAGCTATCAGCCTTTCAAGACTACCTTTACAATCCCTAAGTTATAGATCAAATGACATACTCTAGCTTACTAAGATCATATGTCAAATTTCATTAATTGAATTATTATGGGCTTACAAATTTCATGATTGCATGTCCTTAGTATCACCCAAGAGGACACACTATCTCAAAGTCTATGAGATATCATTATGCCTCCATTAAGAATACCTATTGCTATCAGCTTCCGTCAACAGTGAGTTAATCCATAGGGAATATATGATTAGCTTATGATCTCACCCATAGGTCAAAGTTACTACTAACTTCTAAATAAGCTTAATATTCTCTCAAGGTTGAGAGACTACATAGTATAGCAGTTTGGTGAAGTCATAACTACCCGATAGTCTTATGTCATGACTCACCGTAGGTCTTATCCAATGTGTAACTATACACACTAGTGCACTCACCATGGGAACCTCATCCTGACGACTAAGACTAACTATTCCTCCAATTAGGAGGTGATGCACTATAGCCTCAAATAGATTACCTAAGTGCATGAACTGGCTGTGAATAAATCATTTACTTGTGAGGAACCATGACTTGGATCTTTCTTAATGCACCTAAGTCATATATAATGAAAGAGATGTTAGACCAGAATGCTCATAAAGTATAATGCATGAAATAAGAATAGATAAAAGTGAACTTAGAATATCATTAAATGAATAATGTATTCCAAATCTGTTACACCATGTCATGCTTTTAAGGGTTCTATCCTAATAATATGTATAAGATACTACTCAGATCATAAGGTAGATGGGTCACAATCTCAAACTCCCTAGATTGATCCTTTGATCCTAGTTTAACAGGCTCAATATCATCCATGATGAGTTAGGCTTAAGTGATCACAACATGCAAGCGAATAAACATCTCATATCAAAAGTTTAACACACATCAACATGAGGGATATAAAAACACACCGCATACCCATAAAAAAGAGAAACACATGCTCATAATAAAAGAATACATATAAGGAAAAAAAAAAAAAGACATATTACTAAATGAATCAATGAGTACATCATATGTAGAAAGTAAAGGATTGCACAAGATTATTAACATGGACTATAGATTGAGACAATAGTTTTAGATTAGACTTGAAAAAAATGAAAATGATGTTTCTAACCACGACCATAGTCAAATTGACAAATGCTTTGAACTGAACTATTGTAAAGTAATGTACCTATGTTAGCTAAACCAAAGTCTCAACCTAAAAGATCTCGAAATGCCATATGATCATCAATATTGCAAACATCCACATTGATCTACTGAAAACTAGGAGGAGGAAAACTGCATGAGTAAAAAGAGTAGGGAGGGGATTGGTGGTCACACTCGGTCTAGACAAGTTGACTATCCTAGCATCACTCAAACCTGTATCACATTGTGAAGTGCAATGTAATGATCAGTATCATGTCCTTGAATTTGATGGAATGCATAGTGCTCATGCAAATGAAAATGAGGAGGAATAGGTTATGGTAAAGGATGCGAAACCATAAGGACAATCAAACTAGCATTTGAGAGCTTCTTAAAAGCTCAAACTACAGTCATACCCAATGGTTTATACTGACTAGTAGGTCTTTAAACATATGGTCTAGGTAGCTGGGAAGTATTGGTTCTTAGATAGGATGGTCATGGATAACTACCAGTTTGAGCAATGAAAGGTTGTTGCATATAGGCTAATTGATGCTAATATTGTGGATGAGGAAAGTGAGCTTTGATTGTAGAAGGCCTATGATATAAATAGTGAGTAGGCCTTTGATGTTGATAACTAATAGCGCTAACCTCTCCAAACCTCCCGGGTAATCAAACAAGCTTCTTCCCTTTGTTGTCCAAGGAAGAAGTAGCGTCCATTCATAAACTTCTAGCAGTGCCCTCCTCCACACTGAAGATAACTTGAACTAAACTCCTGAAATCCTAGAAATGAATACCTATAAGGTGTTTAGCAAGCCTCAGTTAAAGGTTTTGAATAACCATGTCAATTTAATCCTACTCATTAGGCTAATCTATAATACTAGCCACCTTTACCCTCCAACCATTGACAAATGAAGAAATAGTCTCTTCCAACCTTTGTTTAGTAACCTCTAACTCTCGTTTGGAACATCAATATTAGAATTGAAAGTTATCTGTGTTAGAAATTCATGGGCTACATCCTTTTAAGTACGAAGTCTCGAAGGTTCAACTGATGCAAACCACCTATATGCTGCTACACTAATTGACATAGGGAAGAGTGTAACCAACTATGCATCATTTAGTCCATGTGCTCTCATGATGGTACTATAAAGCCTCAAATGAATCTTTAGGCAACCCACTCCATTGTAGCGCTCAATGTCTAACATGTTGAATTTGGTGAATAAGCTAGTCGTCTGTATACCATCTCTATCATCCTTAGTTAAGCCCATTTCCTATAATCTTATCTGTCTCATCCTAGTCTCAAGTATCTTCACTCTAGCCTCCTACTATGCTAATCTAGTATCATCAATAGTAGGAATAATGGGAAGTGACACCGGGGTAGCAGGTGGTGGAGTAATCTCATAATGGTCCAATAAGTGAAATGAAATACCATGTGAGACCCCAGGTGGAGGTACCTATGTTATTTGGGATATAATAAGAACCATCTCAGCTATACCCATAACAACTAGCTAATGATCCTAGTGAGAACTCTACTTAATCCAAATGTCTACTAATCCTTACCATGAACTCCTGAATGGAAGCAAGTGTAGAAGCCAACTCATCTAACATCTCAACCAGTCTGTTTGAACCCTAACAAGAATCTAATCTAACCAATTTGCCTTCAACCCTTCTCCAAGACTGCTACTCCAAACTTAATTGACTCTTACCAAACGAACTTCCTACAATGAAAATGATACAACAAGACGATGAGAGACACAAAAGAAGACACTAAAGACGACAATACAATATAAGACAAACATATGGTCCTAAGGTGACAATCTAAAATCTAAATGTATGATAGAAACTCTAGAGTCATGAAGGTATCCACTATGAGACGGCTACAAATGTGACTAAATAATTTTTATTAATAATCCAAGATAAAAGAGGTTTAAAGAATAATACTATCATAAGATGGATACTTCATCTCAAGAATTACATCTTTAATTTAACTTTCAACTCAAGCTCTAATAAAGGAAAATGATAAGGTGATTATGACAGATCTCTCGAAAAATAAGGGTACAAATATGAAAACTATGTCTTTCACATTTATGCAAAAAACATGATGAAATTCGAGTTGAAAATGGAATCAAGTACATTAAATAGAGGGTGAGGTATTGGGCCCATGATTGGTATAAAATACAAAAGGATGATCATGATCAATAAGCATATCCTAAAGCACTAAATATGATGTAACAATAAACTGAGAGATTTCCTAAACCAAGAAGGGAAAGTTGACTAATGCCCTAGGGAAAACATACACTAGACTCAAAGGATGAAAGAGAATATTACACAACGCACAAAGAGAGGTCCAACTAATACTCAAACTCACACTAATCTATTAGCATACCCAACAGGAGACTAAAAATTAGGGAATATTGATCTAAACTATGACTAAAGAGGCCCTAAAGAATCTCAGATGCACCCACATGTAGGAAAGAAATTCCTAATAGAGGGATCTAAGCTCAACTTACAAGGTCAAGACGGCTCTAAAAGAAGAGGGTATGCTAAAAAAGGGTCCTTAATAGAAGTGATCATACCCTCTAGTGGTACGTAACCTCCTGTACGCCTTTGAAGAGATAGTGTGCTTCCATGCAAGGTGGTCATCACCTCCACAAACACACTACCTCACATCCTAAAGGGTTTCCTAATGGTGAAGGCTCTTATAGCTCTCAACACTTAGTGATGATCTAAAGTGCATAGTGAATGATATGGGAGCATTCGGAAAACCTATCAATCCAAAATAGAAAAGTGAACACACTAGTCACACAAGTATCCTAAAATCTAGTTCTCAGTTATACAAGTCTTCAAAGATCGAACTTCAATCAACATCAATGTGACAACCTCCTTTATGCTCCCAAATATACATATAGGTTATCACTATACCTTATTTCGAATCACTAGCTTGGTTGGAGAACAAAAAAAGCAACAAGTCTCATATCAAATACGAGATCAAGTAAAACAAAGTCGACCATGACTAGGGAATTAGAGATAAAGGGATAAATATGCATCCCACATAGACAAGCAAATACAATCAAGCAACAAAAGGGTAGTCATGCAACACACAGTCATGCAAAGTAGGTGTATCATCCATATCTACACTCAAGCTAAGCAAGGATAAGACAAGGCATATAACCATACAACAAGATCAATCATCATACTGAGATAAGCACAATAAGCATAAAACAAGAAGATGCAACATGCTAAGATAGGTAAGAGAATCAACCAATATAATCAATAGGTCAAGATCTCAAATGAATATAACAATTGAGCAAACATCATAGATAATCATCATATCAAAGTTTTTAATGTGTTATCAACACTCAAGTATACAAAAGCGCAAAGGTAGGGTATCCATTGATTGAATAACCAAACACCATATTTTCCTCAACTAGAGTTCAAACTTGACCCTCTATGATCCCCAATGGAGTCGCCATTTTGTGAACCCATATTTTTCACGTGCATCCCCACTCAATAGCAAGACTCGCTTTTTAGTGAAAATTTGACTTTTGTAAAAAATTAGAGTTACCACTTATTTTTATTTATTTTTTTAAAAGGAAAATAAAATAAGAAATAAAACCTTAAAAAATGACTCTTTATTTGAAAAAACATGTCTTTAAAAACTAAGTCCAAATCCAAGGGTCGGGTTACTTATTTGGAAGCTACCATAAGGTAGTATCCCTTTAAGCCTTAAATAAAGGTCTTTACTAATCAAGTTGAGGTAATTATGATAATTGATTTGTAAATTAGTAGATACCAAGAAACAAGAATAAGGTAAAGGTGATAGTAACAAAAGCCTAGAAAAAATACTAGTCATACAAGACATGCATATCAAGTGAAATCAAGCATACAAGAAAAGAGAATGAACGCATTTCGACAGCAGCCTGAGCTCCGAGACTCTTATGGCCTACTGCAGAGGTACCATCTTGAGTAGTTGATGACTCCTCGTGAGTTCTTTTATCCTAGAGTAGCATTAGACTTTTACCAATCCATGACTACTCGTGGCATTCCGAGTCCTACCTCGATTCACTTCACCATTGATGGACGCCATGATACCCTCGAGGCCAGACATATTGTCGAGGCTCTACAGATTCCTTTCGAGCCAGTTGATCCATCTGCTTTCCTCCAGTGGTCCCCACTATCTCAGAGGGACATGGTCCACATTTTATCCAGGGGGACCTCTATAGATTCAGTCCTTCTTCGGAAGGAGCTTCCACCTAGGATGCTCCTCGTAGATGTGGTACTACTCTCCAACCTCTTTCCCCTACAGCATTCGGTACAGAGGCGAGGAGCTATCTTGGATGCTTTGTTCCGCATATCAAAGAGCTTCTACTTTGGCCCACACCACTTAATCATGGCCTCCCTCGTCTACTTTGAGGAAAAAGTCCATAGGAAGAAGCTTCAGAGGGCAGACACCATTCCATTGCTTTTCCTGAGGTTGCATTGCTAGATCTTGGAGCATATAGGTTTTCCTACAGAGCCTCAGCACGAGCGTCGCCGCCTTTGTCGAGAGCGATTCACTCTTGACAAATGGAATTAGTTGGCGGGCTATTTTGCACCTCCAAGAGCTCCTCCCATGGTAGCACCTCTAGTGCCCTCACAAACTAAGTAGGCACAGTCTACTCCAGTACCTACAGAGTAGAGCGAGCTTCTAACAAAGACTATACCACCAGTGCCCATACCTGAGGCTGTTTTTGCTCCTCCCCCTATGACTTCTACTGTTCCACCTATTGCTCTTACTACATTCGAGCCTTTCATCACCATCTCTGCTTTGAAGTTTCGCGGCATTGTACATACCTTGCGGACACTGACCACCACACATACTGCTCTCTTCCAGCAGATGGTTGCGATGCATTCCCAGCAGGGCCAGTAGATGGCTATACTTCGCCAGATCCAACAGCACCTAGGTCTTTTGCCTCCACCTCAGCCTGACCTTCCTGAGTCATCAGAGCCTTTAGCTCCAACTGAGGATACTATTCCACCTGAGGACACTACCACAGCAGAGGTCCACATTCCGCCACCTTAGAAGGCCACCACAGATGCCATTGCTTCAGATGATCCTCAGGATAAGCCTCAGATAGTTGACATAGTCACAGCTACACTTGAGGATACATCATCTCCACCTGAGGTCGTCATTACTTGATCATAGGACATCTCTTTATCTTATTGTATTTACATATTATATTAGTGGAGATTGTTCCTTGTTTTGATGCTTTATATTCTAGGATTGGATGTATTACCTGATGATATCTCATATTGTACTTTCTTAGATTAATATATAGACATCATTTTTTATTATACTTGGCATTTTTCTATTTCCTCTACTCATTACTCTTTTGTTTTTTTTTTAATCATGTGGTTTCTCCTATACCACTCAGACTCCATTTCACTAAGGAGGTACCATTTCCTCCATTTATTTTCAATTGCTCTTGACACATTAAGGGCAATGTTGATCTTGGTTGGGGGGAGAATTAAGGAAGGAAGTTTTGCTAATAATGCTAGGTTAATTGGTTAATTTAGTTACTTTTTGCTTAATTTTAAAAGTTTTTACTCTACTCTCCATGGTTATTAAGGAAAAATTCTCAAAATGAAATGGGAGAAATTGAGTTCTTGCCTTTTTACTTGAATCTTAGAGTTTGTTTTATGCTTATTGAGGTTGATGAATTATTGAAACTCCTATTGAATTCAACCTTATTTCTTCCACTTTAATCTTACCACACACTGTGCACATTAGGTTCCAATTATAAGATAAAAAACTATCTCACCCCCTAAACTTGGGAAAATTTTGACTTGGTACCTTTGACCTCATTTTAATAGTGTTGGGACACCTTATAAAAGGCTAATGAGTCTTAAAAAAAAAAAAACAAAAACAAAGTGTTACACTTGCCTTGAAACTCGAGCAAGGTTCGAGGGATATATGGCGAAAGTCTTTAAAACTCGGTGCCCTAAGCCTTTATTGGTTGGGAGTCACCAACCTCCATGCTCGTTACAAGAGTGAATAGGTGGAGTTTAGCATAGTGTAGGTGCTTGGGTACTGAATTTCAATCTCAAAAGTTCGGGGTGAAATTTGAGGAGTTAGTGGTCAAAAGATCCTTAAAGCTTGATGCCCTAAACCTTGATTGGTTGGGTGTCATCGATGGATCCCTATTACATGGACACTTTAGAAAACAATACCTTTAGCATTGCACTCCTACAATGAAAAAAAATTGTGAAATAAAGGAGGTGCGTTCTTAGCCTATTGGAGATTGGTCAGTTTGCTAAGGTTTGGGAAAGAACTAGGTTGGGGGAAGAGAATAGTTCGACATACTATAATCGGAAACTAATAAACATAACACTTAGATTTTGTGGAAGAGTAAGGATTGGACCTTTGGGAGTGGAAATCATTTTGATGCTTAAATTTGCATAATTCCTACTCTTTATAAATTGTGATTAGGCAAGAGATTTGATGACTCTTGTCGAAGGTTGGGTTTTGCCTCTTTGATGTTCCATGAGAGAGTATGATCTGCATCATGCCACTTGAAAATTTTTTGGAGTAATTAGCATGATTTTGTAAATTATTTTGCTGTCTAATTTTCTTTTTCTCTTCTTCATTGGTAAGGGACTAGCAATGTGTCGGTTGGGGGGAGTGATTACTACTCAAAAAGTGCTCTTTTATAGCTTGAAATTAACTATTTTAAACATTTTTGAGTAGTAGTTAATACATTTTAACTCAATTGGTACATTAAGGAACCTAGCAAGGGTTACTAATCAGTTTTTGGCAAGTTTTGGTGTTTTTGGTAGCTTTTTTATCATTGAAACAAACCAAGAGTGAGGGAGAATTTTGTGCAATCCATGACAATGTAAGTTGAAGCTCAAATGAATGAAAATTCTGAGTTTGGAGCACTTCATAGCCTTTGCCAAGCTTGGCAATAGGTTGCCAAGCCAATCAGAAATGCAAGGAAGAAAAACAGAGAAAGAAATCCAGCATGTAGCAATTTCGCATGGCTATGCGAAATTTTCACATAGCATGCGAAAATCAAGAGGAGGAGCAATTGCAAACTGAGTGAAAGACAATTTCGTACCCTATGCGAAATTTAGCATGGTTTGCGAAATCTTCCTGTGCATCGACTCAGTTAGATTTTTATCTCCAGATATTTGTGTAATTTCCTATTTTCTCCTTGTAATCAACCAATGATAGGATTTCGTATTTAGGAACTTTAAAGGGGGGGTTAAAAAAGACCTCTCTATATATATCCCTTGTATCATAATCTTAAAGGATATATAGAATTCACTTGTAAAAATCCCGTAGTAATTTACAAAGCCTTTGCTCTGCCTTTCCTTCTCATTTTGTTTTCATTTTCATTTTCTTTTTAGCCAAACAACTTCTAAGGATGATTTCTCAGGGGATGAGTGGCTAAGTTTCACGTTTCTTGGAGTGATGGAAGCTAGGTGAAGGACCCGAATGCAAAGGTGGGAGTTTTCCTTGCTTTAAATGAAGGTAGTTGGTAACCATTAATGGTTTTTATTTCAAGGTTTAGCTTTAAATCCCTTAGAATCACCTTGAATGGCCAATACTTGGTAAGCTTTTCGGATTCTATGGATGCTTATTGCTAGATCCATGGATGTCTATTAGTTATCAAGTACGAGCCATTGGAAGGTGGTTCAAGGTGAGGGTCTTCAGTGTTTGAAGCCATTAATGGAAAGCAACTACCATTTTTTCATGAACTCTTTCGATCAAATCTTAATTGCTAAATACAAAACCGGTTCGGGAGATAACCATCCTTTATGTTATTGTCCCCAATGCGAGGAAAAGATCTGGAATCTCCCCTTTTGCCTAAGGAACCCGATCCTAGTGACCTAAAGCTCCAAGAGACCTTCTCTTTGTAGTTAACTTCAATTACTATATTTTTGCTTAACTTAAAATCAACCTTTTCAACTAAAATTCCATTTTCTTTAAAAGCTAATTTTCGTAAGGAAAAGCACCATTTCATTACCTTCACTAAAGTCACTTGTACGAAGAAAACCCATCCCTGTGGACGATCCTGAGCCATGCTACCCTAGTATACGGTGATTTAGGTTTTATAAATTTTGTTGATAACACCCGTCTAGGAACCAGAATCAAATGGCACCGTCTAGGGACGAATCACTTTTACTATTTCTTTTCCGCTTCACTTTTGGCACGACTTTATAGAAAGTAAAAAATACGAATGCAGCACCTTTGTTAGGAACCTTTTTAAAATATTTATTCCTATTTTACGCTGTGAATTTTATAACATTGCTAATTGTCTTAACAGATGTCCTCCGACCCCAATCATGGCGATGAACTACTAGACAAGTTGGAGTGAAATAGAAAGCAATAAAATGATATAAGATCAGCATTAGCTCTAATCAACCACCCAGACATGCACAACTTAGAGCACATAGCTTCACATTCATTTTGCTAGATGGATTGTCCCAACCACCCTTTTAAATGAGATATCCAAAAATTTATCATAAGAAACAGGATGTCCAAACTTTGACATGAAGAAAACATAAACTGAGAAGCTTTAATGTTGTTAAAATGCCAACAAGGTGCACTACAGCATATTTTTGTTAATTAGAGTCAATAAATCATGAAATTCAATTTGACAAAGAAATTTAATTACTCAACCACCACAGATAGTTTCTTAAAATGCCATTGTTACCTTTTTGACAGAAGATAATTGAGTCTGTAAATGAAGAATATATATTGCTGAGCTTCAGCTGTCATTTCACCAAGACCTTGAATACCAAGACCCTCTGATGGGTTTTCAGTATTTTCTTCAGATTTAGATGATAGCTCATGTTTACCAAATTTATTTACATCTGCACTGTCAAACAACATCTCTAGCTCATCAGATTTAGATATTTCTGGTCTTTGCTACTCAGTATTTTCTTCATAAATATCAAGGTTCCTTTCAAGACAGAGTCTATATTCAGCATTCCGTAATGTATACATGCAATGAAGAAGACATATCATTTATAAATTTCTAAAAAAATCTTTATAGACATCAATTGGTAAAGAACAAAAATGGAAATGCATCATTTGCTCTTGAGGCCTGGCTCAAGTGGTAAAGGGTTAGGGGGTTTGTGGGTGGTATCAAGTTCAAGTCCCAATATGGACAAAAAATTTACCTATCAAAAAAAAGAAAAAAAAAAGGGAAATGTATCAGTTAGGCTACTGTATTAGCTGTTCCTTCCTAGTGTGGAGGATTGGGAAACAAATAGGTTTGAATGAAGAAACAAAAGGAAAGGGTTGTCTTAGGTTGGAGAAATCCACTCAAAAGATTTTCTTGAAAGGAACACTCCAATTTCATTTCTATTTTTTTTTTTTATCTCCACAACTAGTCTAGTTTGCATGAGAAGAAAGGGTGGTGGTTAGGTGGAGATCTTTTAGTGCATGATTTGACTCTCTTTCAAAATTGGGCTTGTTCTCATGAAAGAAGGATCGCACCACCATCTTAGAAACTCTGCCCATTCAAAATTTCAGCTCTCTTGTAAGGTCCAAAGTCACATTAAGGAAGAAATGGAAAACCAGCCCATTTTGACCAACAATTTCATCATTTTCTACAAAATTAGGCCGTAATTTTAGGGGTTATAGGTCAGCATCAATAGCAATGTGTCTAGAAGATGCTTTTTCAGCACATATTTAGAGAACTTTTTGTTCACAATCTTGTCAAGTGTTTGGTCAAATCCAAGAGTGATGTTCACTTACAGTTTATTCACCCATGGCTAAGTCCAAAGAAAACATTTTTCTTTCAAATCCCATTATTATGGAGAAATGAAGTTTCATCCAGACTTGATCCTATGGTGGTCTGACTTTATATTGACGGGTTCCCCACCTGTTCAGTGTCTTATTATAGCTTTATCTTCCACATGGTTCAGCTTTTTCGTTGATATTCACTTAAACAGGATAAGGTTGGTTTCCTTACAAGTGGTACAAAAGCCCTTGGTTCCAGTGTAGGCTTGATTTTGATGTTTGATGATTCCTTCTAAATGATGGAGGCTAGTGCAAGATGTATGGTTCACTTCAATAGAAGCAGTTGGCTGATTTGGAAATAAAAAATGGATGATGGTTTGTACTACAAGAGTAATATGGAGCAAAAAACAATACAATGTTAGAAGAGACTATACAAAATTAGACACGCTTGAAGGATGATAGGAAAAAGCTAAACAAGAAAGCCATTTGATAAATGAATGGAGGATGGTGTCCTTCACTACATACCCTCCACCAGCTCAAGAAACTCTCATCAGAAAAATTGGAAAAATTATGTAAATAAACTTTCTTTCTTAGGAAACTTACAAGTTTATAAGTATAACAAGATTGGTTCAAGGGTAAAACATTTGAGAAGACATGTAATACTGAAAACTAGTAGATGTAATGGTTATCAATTGGTCAACAAGTATGACATATGATAAATTTTAGAATCCCAAAATAAGGATTCCAGGTTCCATGCCAATTAAAAAGCCTTTTAAGTCCAAATTATGCTCTCATTGGTCAACCCAAAGCATACAAGGAGTATACAAGAGGCACCTCA